>NC_136534.1:27265231-27347731 GCF_910591455.1 Pholis gunnellus
TGAAGGACGCCAAGAAGCGCTTGAAGTCAACTGAACGGGAGCAGAAGTTGGATGCCAACGGCGGGGACCGCATGGTGGCCTGGGTGCTGTCCATGCGCGAGCAGCAGCTTCCGATCACGGAGAGCAACCTCTTCCACAAGGCCTCCGCGCTGAAGAAGAAGGGAGGTTTCAGTGACTCCTTCCGCATCTCCTACGACTGGGCGGTGAGCTTCATGCTGAAGCATCGGCTGGGCGTTCGGAGCATCGGGAGGGCGGCTACGCTGGCTCGGGCTCTGCCGCTTTCCCTGGAGGCCAAGATCAAGACCTTCAGGGATTTTACGCAGAAGGTCACCCGGGTCAACAAGCTGCCAGAAAGCGCCGTGGCTGCGATGGACGAGTTGTGTCTCTTTGTGGATTTGAGGTTAGTTCAGGACAAGTCTCGCCGCTCTGAGGCCCTGGAGCTCACGGGGTCGTTGCCTCTGGTCACCGTGTACCTGACGGTCCTGGCCGACGGGACCATGTTGCCATCTGTGGTGCTGGCGAACCGGCAGCTAGCTGAGAAAGTCCTGCCTGAGTTTATCCTGCTGGAGGCCGGACCAGAGAGCCTGTTAGTAGAAGAAACCTTGGATCTCTGGACTAACAAGGTTTGGCTGAAGCACGTGTCCGGTCCCACTAGGCCCAGTAAAACAATGCTGGTCTTGGACCGACACCGGGAGCACATGGGAGATCCGTTCCTCACTTCCATCAGCGGCTCGGGTACCTTGCCGGCTGTGATTCCTGCAGGCTGCTCTTTCCGTCTTCAGCCCCTGGAGATTTGCATGAAGCCGGTTCTGCAGCACTTCCTGTTGTCACGCTGGGCAAAGTTCACCGCCGGAAACCCGAAGCAGTTGGAGGAGACGTCGCCCCACCAGCTCCAAGCGAATGTGACCCAGCAGCTGGTCGACTGGTTGGTCGAGGCCCTGACGCACTTAAACAAACTCCCACGGCTTTGGAAGAAGTCGTTCCGCCTGACGGGCCTTCTGTCTGTGAGGAAAGAGGAGGACCGGGAGGTGGAGGAGGAGACCATGAGTCCAGAGGAGATCCAGTCGGACCTCCTCAAGACCCTGACGGAGACCCTGCTGGGTCCGGAGGCATTAGAGGACGATTATCCTGAGCTGCTGGAGCTGGAAGACAAAGAGGACACTGAGGAGGAACAAGAACAAGGACAGAAGGTATCGGAGGAGAAACAGGAGGACAAAGAGGGAGAAGGAAAGGAGGTGAAACAGGACAAGGAAGAGACCAGGGAGGAGATTGAGGAGCAAGGGAAGGAAACAAAGGAGGGAGGTCGGCCAGAGGACACAGAAAAGGACACAATCAAAGGAGTGGAAGACAGGAAGGAGACAGACGAGGACAGGAAAAAAGAAGTTGAGGAGGACAGTGAGGAGGAAGGAAAGGAGACAGAGGAGGACAGGAAGGAAGTGAGCAAGGAGAGACGAGAGACCAGGATAGTGATAGGAGAGGAAGTCGGTGATGAGTGGAAGCTAACGGTGAAGAGCCGGACTGACGGCGTCGAGGACGACAGGATGGACGAAAGCTGAAGCAAAGACAGAGACATGGACGTCAACACACCTGTCCACAGGTGTCTCCAACAGGTGTCTCCAACAGGTGTCTCCAACAGGTGTCTCCAACAGGTGTCTCCAACAGGTGTCTGACGGGACGTTTGCCGCTGGATCTCCTCCCGAAATCTACCAAAAACCACAGAAAGTCGGGCGATGAGACGAGCAAGAAGCACACCTGTCTGCGTGGGGGACATACAGCTGACACAGCTGTGCTGTTGAGTTGGTCCCAAATATTTAGTTTGAACTCTTTGACCCTCTTGGTCCGGTTCCGACGGGACCCTGATCCTAGTGGACATTAAAGGAACTGCAGCTGAGTTGGTTGCTGCTTGTTTGGGACGTTTTTCGGTTATGATTTGAATTTTTTTTTGTTCAGTCTGTTTTGATTTTAAATCAAAGAAATCTGGAGACGATCGTGTCGTTTGAGTTCTCTGCTGGTTGTAAACGTCTTTTAGTGGTTTAGAGACGAGCCAATCAGCTGGTTGTCCATCGCACAGGAACAACGATTGAGTTAAGAACAGCGTCGGTGACGGATTCAACAGATAAATGATGAGACATGAAGACTCACTGAGATATGAAACAAACAACTGTTGGCAATAAATTCATTGATTTTTAAAGCAGTTTTTCTTATCTGTTGTCTGAATGTTCGTGTGATGATGATGATGATGATGATGATGATGATGATGATGATGATGGGGACCAGCTCTGGAAGCTGATTGGCCGGTTCAGGAACATGTGTTAATGTATTGGATCATGTGACCAGAATGTTTTGATGGTGCCTCCGACAGAACGGATGTTGTTGTACAGACGATGATGATGATGATGATGATGATGATAGATACTCTTCCTCATTAATAAAATACAAACATCTTCAGCTTTGGATCATTTTCTTTTTAGTTGTAGTTTTTTTAGGTGGTTTCTTCAGGAGGTAACCTCCGGTTCTTTAAAGTTCTTCAGAGCTTCACGTGTTAAACCTGCATTCTCTCTAGTGTCCACCAGGGGGCGACTCCTCTGGTTGTATAGAAGTCTATGAGAAAATGACTCTACTTCTCTCTTGATTTATTACCTCAGTAAACATTGTAAACATGAGTTTATGGTCTCAATCTCTAGTTTCAAGTCTTCTTCAATACAGCATGATGTTCATTTAGTAAATGATGGTCCATTTAGAGTCACACAGACCATAAAGCAGGGGATGCTTTAGGGTCCATGAGAGTCAAATAAAATGTAACGGTGCATTAGTCACAACACGGAAGTTCACCTTTGTGCTCCGTACGTCGTTAACTTCTATGTGTAGAAGTGTTTACATTTTCTCAGTCATCTGACCATCATGTGTGGGTCTGTAGTTCTAAACTTAAAGTAGAACTACATGTGCTGCCGTGGTGATATAGATGTAGCTGATTTTACTGCAGTTATGAAAGTAACCCAAAACCATCTTTTCCTAAACCTAACAAAGTATTTAACAGCTAAAACACATTCACACACACACACACACACTGATGTCAGCAGAGATCTGTTGACTGAGAGTTGAAGAATAGAAATGTCGTTAAAGTTCAGTCACAATTAAATTCTAATTATATTGTAATTATCATTTGAATAAACATGTTTCTGCGTGTTGAAGGGTTAACGTGTTGGTTATTTGAACGTACATGTAAGCCCCGCCCCTCTTCTTTGATTGGCTGTGTCCTGATCTCCCGGTGGTGAGACTCCTCCCTCCCAGCTTTATTCCCAGTGGACCTGGTCTGAGAGAACCCAGAACCGCCTGACAGCAGAACCTGCAGGATCTTACCAGACCAGGATCTGAACCATGGGTGAGTCCTCTTTTATCTCGTTTAGCGGTCTCTCCATCACACCTCTGTCTCTCTCTCTCTCTGTCTCTCTCTCTCTCTCTCTCTCTCTCTCTCTCTCTCTCTCTCTCTCTCTCTCTCTCTCCCTCCTGTGTGTCTCAGCTGCTTAAACCTCTCTTTTCTCTCATGAGGTCTGGTGACCTTTGTTCTGTTCGTTTGCAGAATAACGCTGCAGCGCCTCAACGCTCATGTTAACGTGAGACTCAGCATCAGGAGAATAGGATCATTACAAACTGTTGAGTTTGAACAGCAGAAACAAACTCAATTCTTTTTAGGAGAAAAAAAAAACTTTTTCTGCAGAAAGATTTTTATAGAAATAAACTAAAAGCAAAAACTTTCTATTGATCGACCAATCGCTGCAGAAAACAGAGTCCTGTTCCTTTAAATGGCCTGCTGTGTGTGTGTGTGTGTGTGTGTGTGTGTGTGTGTGTGTGTGTGTGTGTGTGTGTGTGTGTGTGTTATATAACACCTCCAAAGGTCACATAAGTACAAATGAATCCTTGAATTATAACTAAACAGGACTGGTATTAATAATAATAATAATAATGAACTATATGATATAGAATAGATTAAATCATGTGACTGAGTTCTTAAAGCCCACTTTATTATTTGTTGCGATTTTATTTCCTTAAAATCAAATAAAAACGAGTTGATTGAAGTATTTTTATTTTATATAGTTTTTTGAGATGAAACAAACTCAAATTAAAATATTTTAAATCAGCTCCACAGGAAACTATACAGTCACAAAAATACATAATAATCCTGTAATCAAATATATATATATATATATATATATATATAATACAATATGTATATGTACAATGAGTATTTTTACTACATGACACTGATAATACTACTCTTCCTGAAGTAACGTTGTGAATGAAGGACTTTTACTTGTGTTAAAAGTACATGTAATGGAGTATTTTTTGTGGAACTGCTACTTTTACATCAGTACAACATCACAGTACTCTTTCCCACCTGTGGTGGGCGGAGCCTGCAGGTGAGCAGGAGCTCAATCAATCATCAGCTCATAAATGAATGAATAACTCACTGCTGCAAAACTCACTCGAGAGTTTAACTAACATGTGTGTGTACTTATACTGTGTACTCAGTGGGGGGGCGAGTACTCAGTACTTTAGTAACATTAGTAGTAACTGTAATAACTTTATTGATCCTCAACATGTTCATCAGTTGATGAACAAACACCTGCAGAACTAAAGACCTTCATCAGCTGGACTCATTAGCTCATGTTAGCATGCTAACGTGCTAAGCTAAAGTCCCATGTGAATGAAAGCAGCAACATTAGAGGAGCGATCCAACCAATCACAGGACTCGGGGGGTCCTGGGGCAGTCTCATAGTCTCTCCTGGGGGTTCTGGGTCTACTGGACCTCTTAACTGCTGGGCGTAAACAGCGTCCAGGAGGATCCAGACCAGATGTTGGACCACCTCCTCATCTGGTCCCTTTAGACCTGAAAAGTTATGACTTTCTCCTAATACAGATGGTTTAACATCTGGTCTACGAGACTCCAGACTATTGGTTCATCCAAAAAATCTGAAGTTAGTAATAATCAACAGTTCTAAATGTTTCCGTTGAACCGTTTCCTCTCTGGTGAACTCTCTCTCGGGGCACTGACCCCCCCAACCAGAGAACCATGAACTCAGACCTGGAGGTTGTGAGTCTCATTATGACTGCTTCACACTCCTGTTTTAAGTTTAAGCTTTTTAGGTTAAAGTTTTGAAATTGTTTTAAGTACGTTTTGAAGTTTTAAGTATACGTTTTTCCCTCCAGAGAACCATGAACTCAGACTTTTGAGGTTGTGACTCTTGTTACGACCTCTTCACACTCCTGGAATCCTCCAGGAACCAGTTCTTCCTGAAGAGAACCACGTCGTCTGCAAAGAGGCAGAGACGCATTTCTGAAAATCAAAACCATAATAACCCCCCCCCCCCCCCCGCAAGTGAAGACTGAACCTTCAGATGCTGTTGATTAAAAAACCTAAACAACATCGGTGACATGAAACACACCGGCTGGAAAACGTGTTCAACAACTTCTACGAATACAAACAGATCTGGATCTCAACGAACTCCGTGACCTTCTTTTTTCAATGGTGTTAGCATGCCGGTGTTAGCATAGTGGTGTTAGCATGCCGTTGTTAGCATGCCGGTAGTTTCAAGTCTTCTTCAATACAGCATGATGCTACACAGTGATTGACAGGTCTCTACCAGAGACGTATACGGCGTCTCTACGTCACTCCTCCTCAGTCCAGATGTGGTCACTTCCTGTTCACTGGTTGATAAAAAACAAGATGGCGACGGACAAATGGTTGAACTAGAGGCTTGAAAACATCAGATGAATACGTCCTCTTCTTAAAGTCTGTGTGTTGTGTTTTCTCAGCTAGTTGTTCAGAATGTGGACCAGGATACCGAAGCCCACTGGAGGCCATGAAAGGTGAGTCTGTCTAACTGACCACTACATCTTTGTGTATAAATATATATATATATAAATATATGAATATATATATGTATATTCATATTTATATATTTGTCCTTATTGAAGGTCGTCGGGAGGAGATCGTCTACCTGCCCTGCATCTACCGCAACACTGACATCATGAAACCGGACTATCTGGCCACCGTGGACGTGGACCCGAAGTCTTCCACCTTCACTCAGGTAGAACCAGTCCTCCAGTCAACCTTCTTCTTCTTCTTCTTCTTCTTCTTCTTCTTCTTCTTCTTCTTCTTCTTCTTCTTCTTCTTCTCCTTCCTCCTTCTTCAGGTTTTTCTTGGTGTCTGACCTGTAGAATCTGTCTTACTGTCTGTCATTATATAAACTCTTCTTACTTATTTTGTACAAATACATTTTTTAAAATCTCTTCTGACCTGCTGTGACCTCTTGACCTGCTGTGACCTCTTGACCTGCTGTGACCTCTTGACCTGCTGTGACCTCTCTCAGGTCATCCACCGGCTGCCGATGCCGAACCTCCGTGACGAGCTGCACCACTCCGGCTGGAACGCCTGCAGCAGCTGCTTCGGCGACGCCTCCAAGAAGAGAAACCGTCTGATCCTCCCGTCGCTCATCTCCTCCAGAGTCTACGTGGTCGACGTCGGGTCGAATCCCAGAGCGCCTCAGATCCACAAGGTGATGAAGGACGCTGTGTCTTTGAATCAGCGTTGAGATGCTCCTCCTGTCATCGCTGACGTTGTTGAATCAGGAAGACGCTGCCGTGTGACGTTATGTTGAGTGTTGATGGAGCTGCTACAATGTTAGCTTAGCATAGCACCGGTCGATCCAGACTCCATTCAGAAAACAAGCATTTTAAAAGCGATTTGCTTGTCGTCTTGAGAGAGAACTAACAAAACATGATTTCAGACTTTTTAAAAGTCGGCATCATGATGTAGTTATTTTGGCATCTTTTTTATCCGTTTATTGTGATTAAATGTGTTTATTTAGTGTTCATACAGCCGTAGTAAACAGATGTGTGTCTTCATAGATACCGTGAATACTCCTCCAGATGTTATGAACCAGACAAGAAGGCGTTTAGTTTCTCAAATATCTGGAACTTCCACAACAAGTACGAAGCAGAAATACAAGTTATTCCTTTCATGGATGATGGCGGAGATATGGCGGCTTCCGTGGAATATAAGCCACGCCCCCTCTCTGGCACATTTAGCACGAATAACTACAAACGATCCCTGAAGAGACATTTTATAAGAACACAACTTAGAGTTGATCCCAGACGGACTGCTGAATGATTTATATATAATATATAATATCATATAAATATCTTTAGCTTTAGCTCGACGTTAGCGGAGCGCACAACTTCCTTTTTTCTTTCTGATGCAAAAAAACATTGTTCTTGTTCGTCCTGATGGATTGAACGAGGGAAGAAGAACTTCCTGTGTTGACACAGCGGAGAGGATCAACATTAGCTTTTTGGGCTCCAACCAAAATAAGATAAAGAAGTTACTGCCCCAGAAAGCTTCAGGGTTCACTGTGTCGTTGAGGTTCAATGAATTGCATATTAGTTTTAGCAACACTAAGACCTTTGAGGGGTCCTGGATGTGTCGAGGTTTTGGGGGGATGGGGGGTTCCATTGGGGCCTCATAGTGGGTTAATTCAGCCCTGCTGAAAAAACTGCTGCTGTTTTCTTTAAAATTCTGAGAAATGACTCAAAATAACAGTCTGTCAGAGAGCAGGAGGAGGAGGAGGAGGAGGAGGAGGAGGAGGAGGAGGAGGAGGAGGGGTCATCCTGAGTTCACTTTTGGACGATGAACCGATGAACACTCTGCCAGCTGTTCTTTAACAAACTTGACATTGGACTGTCTGTTGTTGTGGGAGATGAAGAATGTGCCTCTGTTGGCTGCAGCCGGTCAGCCTGCTGAGTCACTGTGGAATAATTAACCTGAGACAGCTTACAGCATGCTAACAGCATGCTAACTGAGCTAACTGCTGTCGATCTGGACGGCGTTATCAGCTGTAACTAACGTGCACTAACGTGCACTAACATGCACTAACATGCACTAACGTGCACTAAAAGGCGAGGTCGGCCGGCTATGTGAACAAAACAAGGAGAAGCTCTGATAAGAAACACACATGAGAGAGACTTCATTCTCAGGAGTGACGTAGAGACGCCGTATACGTCTCTGGTAGAGACCTGTCAATCACTGTGTAGCCCCGCCCCTAAAGCATCCCCTGCTTTATGGTCTGTGTGACTCTAAATGGACCATCATTTACTAAATGAACATCATGCTGTATTGAAGAAGACTTGAAACTAGAGATTGAGACCATAAACTCATGTTTACAATGTTTACTGAGGTAATAAATCAAGAGAGAAGTAGAGTCATTTTCTCATAGACTTCTATACAACCAGAGGAGTCGCCCCCTGGTGGACACTAGAGAGAATGCAGCTTTAACACGTGAAGCTGTGACTTCACTCTATAGAACGTTGTTTACAGAGGTTGTCTCCTAAAGAAAGAACCTTAACACTATTATCACTGCAGGAGGTGTGACATGTCAGACTGACATGATTAATACACTCACACCCTTGTTATTAAACTATCAAAACTCATCATGAATACAAGACTCACTCTTATTATTAAGATAACCAAAATAACAAATAAGTCTACAGCTACAAAAACGCCCTTACTTTGAGCTAAATGCTAACACCAGCATGCTAACACCACTATGCTAACACCGGCATGCTAACACCACTATGCTAACACCGGCATGCTAACACCACTATGCTAACACCGGCATGCTAACACCATTGAAAAAAGAAGGTCACGGAGTTCGTTGAGATCCAGATCTGTTTGTATTCGTAGAAGTTGTTGAACACGTTTTCCAGCCGGTGTGTTTCATGTCACCGATGTTGTTTAGGTTTTTTAATCAACAGCATCTGAAGGTGCAGTCTTCACTTGCGGGGGGGGGGGGGGGGGGGGGGGGGTTGTTATGGTTTTGATTTTCAGAAATGCGTCTCTGCCTCTTTGCAGACGACGTGGTTCTCTTCAGGAAGAACTGGTTCCTGGAGGATTCCAGGAGTGTGAAGAGGTCGTAACAAGAGTCACAACCTCAAAAGTCTGAGTTCATGGTTCTCTGGAGGGAAAAACGTATACTTAAAACTTCAAAACGTACTTAAAACAATTTCAAAACTTTAACCTAAAAAGCTTAAACTTAAAACAGGAGTGTGAAGCAGTCATAATGAGACTCACAACCTCCAGGTCTGAGTTCATGGTTCTCTGGTTGGGGGGGTCAGTGCCCCGAGAGAGAGTTCACCAGAGAGGAAACGGTTCAACGGAAACATTTAGAACTGTTGATTATTACTAACTTCAGATTTTTTGGATGAACCAATAGTCTGGAGTCTCGTAGACCAGATGTTAAACCATCTGTATTAGGAGAACTCTGAAAGTCATCACTAGTAGATGTTACTCCTCTAGATCTTTACATAGGCTCCCTTTAGAAGAGCTTTGGTTTTAAAAGTGCTTTATGAATAAAAAAATACTTTATTTCGACTGCATAAAGATGAAATTGTTGTGGTTCTGTTGTTGTGTCTTCAGGTGGTGGAGCCTGTCGATATGTATTGGAAGTGCGGCCTGGCGAACCCTCACACCACTCACTGTCTGGGCAACGGTCAGATCATGATCAGCTGTATGGGAGACCCGTCCGGCAACGGCAAAGGTGAGACGACCGGCAACCGTGTGACGTTAAAGACACTCAGCGGCCCCTAGTGGACGGTATCAGTGATGCACCTGCTGTCGTTCCTCTTTAGGTGGTTTCGTCCTGCTGGACGGTGAGACGTTCGAGGTGGTCGGTAACTGGGAGCACCCGGGGGAAGCAGCGCCTTTTGGATACGACTTCTGGTACCAACCTCGACACAACGTGATGATCAGCACTGAATGGGGTGCACCCAAAGCTCTGGCTAACGGTTTTAATCCCACACATGTCAAAGAAGGTGAGTTAAGAGGAAACATCAATCTTTCTTTAATCCTCACAGTAAGACTCCAGTCAGTAGCAATGGGCCTCCAGATTCTGGTCCCAGTATTGAGTCAGCACCACAGAGACTCCAGTCAAAAACAGAGGGTTCTTTGAGTTTATCCCAGTAAGACTCCGATCAGTGCACCTGGGTTCTAGGTTCCTATGCCAGTACGAATCCAGTCGGTATCACAAGGTTCTTGATCCTACAAAGACTTGAGTCTTCATCACGGGGCTCTTTGTTACACTTGCAGTAAGACATTAGGGTATCTATTAGAGCTGCAACAACGAATCGATAAAATCGATAAAAATCGATTATTAAAAGAGTTGGCAACGAATTTCATTATCGATTCGTTGTGTAGCGCGATTATTACGCCTCTCAATAAGTCGCGGAGATGTTTGAGTGTTCACAGCAGGCCGGTCGCCTGAATACCGCAGCTAGGAATAATGGAACAGGACACCGGTTCTATTTGTGGGTTTTTCTCTGAACTGGGGCCGTGATTAAGAGGGACGGCCGGGGGAACCTCACCCGACCCGGACACGGAGAGGACTGACAGGTTGATGCTCTCTCTGGACTCTGTGGTGGTGGTTCATGGCCGTTCTTAGTCGGTGGAGCGGTTTGTCTGGTTCATTCCGATAACGAATGAGACTCCGGCATGCTGACTAGTGACGCGGCCTCGTGCGGTCGGCGTCCAGCTTCTTAGAGGGACGAGTGGTGTTCAGCCACACGAGATCAGCAACAACAGGTCTGTGATGCCCTGAGAGGTCCGGGGCTGCAGCGCCACACTGATGGATCAGTGAGTCTACCCTTCACTGAGAGGCGTGGGTAACCCGCTGAACCCCACTCCTGATATTAGTCCACTTATTGTTTTTATCATTACTTTAACAGCTCAGGGATGTTCGAGGAGCAACCTGTTTGTGCACTTTGTGAAGATGTTTTGCAAAGGGTTGGAAATCAATGCTTTTTTGTTTTTTGTTTGTTTTTCCGATTCATCGATTAATCGAACAAATAATCGACAGATTAATCGATTATTAAAATAATCGTTAGTTGCAGCCTTAGTATCTATGTACTGGGTCCAGACCTTTGAATCAGACCAGTTCACCAAGTTCGAGTCGATTGATTTTTCTGGTATTGTGACGTAATCGAGCCAACGAGCAGAACAACAGGGACTAACAATTAGCCAATCAGCACCACTGTGAATAAACAGAGTTAAACAAGTTGACAATTCTGTCTGATAAGTCAACTTCATTGGTGTTGGTGTTCCAGGACTCTACGGCAGCTCCATCCATGTTTGGGACTGGACCACCCACAGGAAGCTGCAGACCCTCGATCTGGGGGAGGAGGGGGCCATTCCCCTCGAGATCCGATTCCTTCATGACCCCGATGCCACAGAGGGCTACGTGGGATGTGCTCTGAACTCTGTGGTCTTCAGATTCTACAAAACACCAGTCAGTACCATAGGGTTCTAGATCACCATAGATCTAGATCTATGGTGAGTATCACAGGGCTCTAGAACCCAGCGAGACTCAAGTCAGTGCTACATGGTTCTAGGTTCTGATCCCAGGAAGACTTCAGACAGCACTGCAGGGTTCTAGGTTCGATTCCCAATAAGATTCCAGTCTGTTCCACACAGTTCATAATGGATTGTCTGTTCCATTTATTGACGACCACTTAAAGATACAGAGCCACAAAACTAAACTACCCTGAACTTTACACTTTCTAGCCTTTTGACGCTGAAGGTATGTCACCAACCAACCAAACACATTGTCACTGAGAGCATGTTAGCATGCTGATGTTAGCATTTAGCTCAAGGCACAGAGATGATTGTGTTACTTCAGACTCGTCTGGCTTTGTGTGTCTTCAGAAAGGTGACTGGGCTGCAGAGAAAGTGATCAATATTCCCAGTAAGAAGGTAGAGGGATGGGTGCTACCTGAGATGCCTGGTAAGTCTGTCTGCCTGTCTGTCTGCCTGTCTATCTCTCCGTCTGTCTGGTTGCGTAACTGGTTTCCTGTCTGTCTGCGCAGGTCTGATCACAGACATCCTGATCTCGTTGGACGACCGTTATCTCTACTTCAGCAACTGGCTCCACGGTGACATCAGACAGTATGACATCACAGACAGGAGGAACCCACGATTGGTCGGCCAGGTCTGAACGTTACACCTGTCCAGTGACTAGAAGGTAAAAAGCTTCAGAGTGAGACAGCTCACCTGTCTGTCTGTTCCAGGTGTTTCTGGGAGGAAGCGTCGTCAGTGACGGTCCCGTCAGAGTCCTAGACGACCCAGAGAACCAGCCCCGCCCACGCGTCATCCAGGTACCACAGACAGGAGAGAGAGACAGGAGGCTGTGAGACAGGACAGGATGGACTTGTGTCCAACATCCTTTCTTCTATCCTCGCTTTAGGATTGTTTGTTGATCTCTACCTGTCTCTCTCTCTGCCTGTCTGTCTCTCAGGGGAGGCGTGTCTCTGGAGGTCCTCAGATGTTACAGCTGAGTTTAGACGGTCGGAGACTTTATGTGACGACGTCTCTCTACAGCGGCTGGGACAAACAGTTCTACCCCGACATGGCCAAGTGAGTACTACTGTAGTACTACTACTGTAGTATACTGTGGTACTATTACTGTAATATACTGTAGTACTACTACTGTTATCTCTTTAACCCCATCGCGAGAGTGTTTTGCAAAGAAGAGCATCATATAAATCACTTTTACCCACATGCTATATACCTACTTAACGACGACATTCTGAGAAACAATACAAATTGTTCCACCGTCAATCCGCAGATATCTTCCATATTTCTCTCCTTTCAAACGTTACACAGAGCAACACACACAAGCACAACCAACCACAGAGCAACACATTTGAAACGCATCGTACCTTGAGCTGGTCTGCTGGGTGAAAAACTCTGTGAATCCACATAAATCCTTTCACTAGTATGCACCGGTCCCTCTCTTTCTTTTGAGAGTAAAATAGAGTTAATCGAGGCATTTATGCATAAATCCGCCTTTTACTTTTCAACGAATCATTTCAACGCTCAGTCTGTTGCACAACTCTTGTGGAGTTTTAGTGGCTAAAAAGTCTGTCAATCACCTGACTGACCGGCCCACTGCATTCTACACGCATTTCCGCATTCTTAGACGTATCACATGTGCAAATCGACCAATCATAGGCTTCGAAAACTGCCAATACACACACATGGAGCGACGAAAAAATCACATACAACACATAAATCACATAAATCACATAAATCACATAAATCACATAAATCACATAAATCACATAAATCACATAAATCAGGCCCCTGAGAGGTCAACATGGTTCAGAATGATGCCAAACTGCTGTATTAGATAGATTGAACCCTGTCAGTGATAAAACAAGTGAAATATATAGTTATATAGTATATACAATTAGAATAGAACAGCTGGAAACCTGGTTCCAAAATTCGGAAAATTCAGAATTTTGGCTTGAGCTGGCATGAACTCTCTGTACTCCAACCTCTATAAACTTGTCCCGCTTCACTTTATCAAAGTAAAACCTTTTAGAAAGGACTGCTGACATGTTGTGCTGTGATTGTGGAGAGTTTCAGGCTCACTGCTGCATTATTTCAAAGACAAAAGTGCTTTTTCCCAGGCGAACCTGAACATTTTCAATGTGAGCTGTGTGTTATATTCATTCAGCATTAACCAGTAACACACACACTGATATGTACACATGTTAACACACTATCACAAGTGTCAGTGTTATTATCCCATTGAAAGTATTCAAATAGACCTTGTAGTTAGAGAGATACAGCAGAGGGCTAAAAATAGGCTTAGAGGTTAAAAGGTTATATACTGTAGTACTACTACTGTTATATACTGTAGTACTACTACTGTTATATACTGTAGTACTACTACTGTTATATACTGTAGTACTACTACTGTTATATACTGTAGTACTACTACTGTTATATACTGTACTACTACTGTTATATACTGTAGTACTACTACTGTTATATACTGTAGTACTACTACTGCTACAGACTGTCTGTCTGACTGTCTGTCTGTGCAGAGAGGGCTCCGTGATGATGCAGATCGATGTGGACTCAGTGGATGGGGGTCTCTCTGTGAATGAGAACTTCCTGGTGGACTTCGGTAAAGAACCCGGAGGTCCGTCTCTGGCTCACGAGCTCCGTTACCCTGGAGGAGACTGTACGTCTGACATCTGGCTGTAGAGACCTGAGACCTGAACCAGACCACCTGAGACCTGAACCAGACCACCTGAGACCTGAACCAGACCACCTGAGACCTGAACCAGACCACCTGAGACCTGAACCAGACCACCTGAGACCTGAACCAGACCACCTGAGACGAACCAGACCACCTGAGACCTGAACCAGACCACCTGAGACCTGAACCAGACCACCTGAGACCTGAACCAGACCACCTGCGACCTGAACCAGACCACCTGAGACCTGAACCAGACCACCTGCGACCTGAACCAAACCACCTGCGACCTGAACCAGACCACCTGAGACCTGAACCAGACCACCTGAGACCTGAACCAGACCACCTGCGACCTGAACCAGACCACCTGAGACGAACCAGACCACCTGAGACCTGAACCAGACCACCTGAGACCTGAACCAGACCACCTGAGACGAACCAGACCACCTGAGACCTGAACCAGACCACCTGAGACCTGAACCAGACCACCTGAGACCTGAACCAGACCACCTGCGACCTGAACCAGACCACCTGAGACCTGAACCAGACCACCTGCGACCTGAACCAAACCACCTGCGACCTGAACCAGACCACCTGAGACCTGAACCAGACCACCTGCGACCTGAACCAAACCACCTGCGACCTGAACCAGACCACCCGAGACCTGATCCAGAGACCACCCGAGCCTGATCCAAGTGGACATTCTGTTCCTCATTCATAGAACCCGAACTGGTTCTGGTTTAAATGTTCTGGTGAAATAAAACTGTTAAAAAGTTCACTGTGAGTGTGATCTGTCATTAAAACCGACCAATCAGCTGTCAGCTTTTCAGTCCGTTAAATCAAACTGTCTGACCGGCAGCGCCCCCTGCTGCTCACTCTGTTAACACACAGTGTTTAAATAAAGTTCAATTTGAAGCCTCCTGTGTCTGATACACTCACCTGGAAACAAATGATATAATATAATATAATGTATTATCATAGATTATATAAAGTAATTAAAATGAGCTCCACCTTTAAAGTGATGAACACATTAAATAATCATAATACTATAATATAAAATGTACTATTCTGCATAGTGAGTACATTTGGTACTTTAATTCTATTTGAGGACTTTTACTTGTAACACAGTATTTCTACCATATCTACAATGTTGTATTAGTACTATTACTGCAGTAAAACATCAGAATACTTCTCTTTCCTCTGGTCAATATATAATAATATAACTATATCAGGTTAATATACTCTAAAGTACAAACTGTAGTAACCTGCAGTACCTGTAGATCAGACTCCAGGCCAGCAGGTGGCAGCACTGCGCCAGAAACCGACCGGAAAAAGAGGCGAAGAAGAAGAAGGAGCCGCTAGCTGCTACTGTTGACATGACGATCAGAGAGCATCAATGGAGACAAACGGGACATAAAACATCGCTTCTAACGCACTGAACGGTCACCAGGTAACACAGACTCACCTGTAAAGACACACACACACACACACACGTCACTGCACCTGGAAGAGCTCACCTGCGACTGAGATGGAGCTAGCATTAGCTTAGCATATAATACAGCTTTAAAAAGAAAAAGAAAACAAGCCGAGCGAAGTTAGCAACAGTTGTCCTGATAGTTAGCCGGCTAATGCTAACATTAACCGGAGCTAGTAACGTTAGCTTGTTAGCTTTGGTGTGTTTAATCTCTTAAGTTAACCAGTTACAGGACGATGCTAATGTTTAGTTAGCTGGTTAACGGTAGCTGCGTCTCAACTAAAGCTAACGTTCCTCCACAGTACGCTAAGCTTAGCTAAGCTAACAGTCTGTTGATGACTGAACTTTACACTTGCGAGAGTCGGAGCTAATGCTAACAACTAGCGAGCTTTAAATACTAAGCTAAGCTAACATCAGCTGACTTCTATTTATCAAACTGCTTCTTTAAACAGTATCACAGTGTAGAAGTACTCTGTTAAAGTACTAATACCACAGTGTAGAGGTACTCTGTTAAAGTACTAATACCACAGTGTAGAGGTACTCTGTTAAAGTACTAATACCACAGTAGAGGTACTCTGTTAAAGTACTAATACCACAGTAGAGGTACTCTGTTAAAGTACTAATACCACAGTAGAGGTACTCTGTTAAAGTACTAATACCACAGTAGAGGTACTCTGTTAAAGTACTAATACCACAGTGTAGAGGTACTCTGTTAAAGTACTAATACCACAGTAGAGGTACTCTGTTAAAGTACTAATACCACAGTAGAGGTACTCTGTTAAAGTACTAATACCACAATGTAGAAGTACTCTGTTAAAGGTGACCGGGGGTGACTGTGGCTAAGTGGAGAGCAGGGCCGTACTTCAACCAGAGGATCGGTGGTTCGATCCCCGGCTCTGGCTCTGCTAGTCACATGTCAATGTGTCCTTGAGCAAGAAGACCCTTAACCCCGAACACAGTGTGTAGATAGATATTGATTTGTAATTCGCTTTGGATAAAAGCTAAATGACTGTAATGTAAAGTTAAAGTACTAATACCACAGTGTAGAGGTACTCTGTTAAAGTACAGTTATGTAAAGAAAAAGTACTCAAATACTAGCATTATATATACTCAAAGTGTTCATGATGCAGAATAATGTATTTATAGTAGTACTTTTATTGTGCTAACAATCTCCTCCTTTCCTTTCCTCGCCTCCTCTCCTCACGTCTTGAGTCCCTCCCACCTGAGACAAGGAGACGAGGAGTCGAGGAGTCGAGGAGTCGAGGATTTTAACAACTAAAGGAACAGTTTCGTTGGTGCTGACGTGGTTTTAGTTAAACTTTCATTCACCAAGACTTGAACAAAAGAAACACTTATGGCTCCTCCAGAAGCCTCCTCTCTCCTCTCCCCTTGTCTCCTCACGAGTCACGGGAGGAGACATTAGCGTAATGAGGTCCAATCAGAAGAGAGAGAGAGACAACCTTTTGACCTTTGACCTTTCCTCTGTTTCAGCGGATGAGGGCGGAGCTTCCCGGCGGTCACGATGGAGGACACGGAGCCGGAGCTTTCCCCCCCCGCCCCCTCTGATCAGAGCAGCCCCTCCCCCGTCACCCCCCCCCTGGGCGTGATCAGCGAGGCCGCGGGCGAGCTCGGCCCGGTGATCGACGCCGAGGTGGCCCAGCGGGCGTGTCGGGAGGTCCTGCAGCAGGTGAAGCTCCACCAGGTGGACGGCGATGTCGCCGACCTGCCCAACGGGGAGGCGGAGCCCGACAAGGAGGCGGAGCCTGAACCTGAACCCGAGCTACCGTTAAGCGTTCCGGTGAAACCGGCGGCGGACGACCCGGCCCCCGGCTCGGTGAAGAGTGCCCGGCGGCGCCAGAGACACAACCCGTCCAAACAGTCGTGGCTGCTCCGCCTGTTCGAGTCCAAGCTGTTCGACGTCTCCATGGCGATCTCCTACCTGCACAGCTCCAAGGAGCCGGGGGTGCAGGCCTACATCGGGAACCGGCTCTTCAGCTTCGCCCACGACGACGTGGACTTCTACCTGCCGCAGCTGCTCAACATGTACATCCACATGGACGAGGACGTCGGGGACGCCATCAAGCCTTACGTGGTGGGTGTGGCCTGTGGCAGGGGGGGGCGGGGTTTGAACAGAACGTCAGGCTCTGATTGGACGTCTTTATGTTGAAAGTTAGACGCGCGTAGACGAGTATTCATTAATAATACATTAAGCTCATATCGCGTATCAACACTAACGCTTCGTTTGTAGCGTAGCATCGTAGCTTAGCTTAGCTTAGCTTAGCTTAGAGAGGAGGGATTATCTATGAACTCGTATCTCATCTTCATAAACTACTTTATTACCTTCAGACAAGAAACACGTCAAGTATTAAATGTGTTCTAAAGAAGCAAACATCCTCTAAACTGTTTGATTTGGCTGATAAAAAATCATATGAATGTTTTTATCTTAATCAGCATAGATTTGGAGGATTAACGACGCTGCAGCGTGATGTAGATCATTATTAGTGTGTTTTCATACAGAACTCAGTGTCTTCTTGGCTGCTTTCGTTTTCACTCTGGTAGCTTATTGATAATTGTGACCATAAATCAACGAAAGCTTTTCTTACTTCCTGTTGAACTTCCTGCTCCGTGACCTTTGACCCCTGCGTGTTGCGTTCAGGTGCACCGCTGCAGACAGAGCATCTCCTTCAGCCTGCGCTGCGCCTGGCTGCTGGGAGCGTACTCCTCCGACATGCACATCTCCACGCAGCGTCACTCCAGAGGCACCAAGCTGAGGAAGCTCATCCTGTCCGATGAACTCAAACCGTCGGGGTCCCGGGCCCGCAGAGACCCCCTGACTCTGACTCTGACGCCTTTCTGTCCGTTGGCGGCGTCCACCGGCGAGCACAGCCTGTCGCCCTCCAAACGCACACATCAGCGCTCCAAGTCGGACGCCACCGTCAGCATCAGTCTGAGCAGCAACCTGAAGAGGACGGCCAGCAACCCGAAGGTGGAGAGCAGCCAGGACGAGGTAAGACTGGCTCCTGTGGGGGTCCAGGTGGATCTGGATCTGATGACGTAAAGATCTGACTTCAAACCACAGATTGTATCATTCATTTAGTCAACGAGAAATAAGGTTTTCTTTTGCGATAAAACGACAATAAATTATTATTATACAATCATTATTTTTCATTTTTTAGTTTATTTATTTTGCACAATTTAAACAATAAAAAAGAAACAAACAAACATAACAGATAAATAATATCACAGAGCAGGAAGAGGCAAGAAGACAACTATAACCTATAAAATATTAACATTAAACACAAAATCTTTGTGTTCAGAAGACGTTTGAACTCCTTTAGTCCCTAAAAGTAATAATTATTACCATATATATATATATATATATATATATATATATATATATATATATTTAATAACTAATTATGCTAATGCTTAATTTTACCTTTTGCATGAATTATGGAGACATTACGTATGAAAATCATGTAACGTCGTGAAATATTGTGTGGAGTAAACATTCACACAGTGACATGAGATGAAATATGACCAAAGGATTGTTTTTATTGATCAATAGATTATTGATATAACAGATTAATATAACAATTAATTTACCCAAAATACATAGCAAATATTAATATTTAATATTTGACTCTTTTATTCAATTGTCTTCGCTTGAACACAAACAAATGTAACAAGAGAATGAACCCTGTCTGACAGATGATGAGTGAGAGACACAATCATTAGTTTAATTAAATCACTGTTTCCATAGCAACTCTTTCCCTGAACTGGACAAGTACTTGACTTCAAACTCAACATGGTTATTACACCGTTTGGTTTCATCACTGGATTAATATGCAATTCAATAATCAAATGTGTTTTTACATCAGTGTGAGGCAACAATTTACAGATTGTGGTTACAGTCGGGCTGTTGTTACAGTCGGGCTGTTGTTACAGTCGGGCTGTGGTTACAGTCGGGCTGTGGCTACAGTCGGGCTGTGGCTACAGTCGGGCTGTGGCTACAGTCGGGCTGTGGCTACAGTCGGGCTGTGGCTACAGTCGGGCTGTGGTTACAGTCGGGCTGTGGCTACAGTCGGGCTGTTGTTACAGTCGGGCTGTGGTTACAGTCGGGCTGTGGCTACAGTCGGGCTGTGGCTACAGTCGGGCTGTGGCTACAGTCGGGCTGTTGTTACAGTCGGGCTGTGGTTACAGTCGGGCTGTGGCTACAGTCGGGCTGTTGTTACAGTCGGGCTGTGGCTACAGTCGGGCTGTGGTTACAGTCGGGCTGTGGTTACAGTCGGGCTGTGGTTACAGTCGGGCTGTGGTTACAGTCGGGCTGTGGCTACAGTCGGGCTGTGGCTACAGTCGGGCTGTGGTTACAGTCGGGCTGTGGCTACAGTCGGGCTGTGGCTACAGTCGGGCTGTGGCTACAGTCGGGCTGTGGTTACAGTCGGGCTGTGGTTACAGTCGGGCTGTTGTTACAGTCGGGCTGTGGCTACAGTCGGGCTGTGGCTACAGTCGGGCTGTGGTTACAGTCGGGCTGTGGTTACAGTCGGGCTGTTGTTACAGTCGGGCTGTGGTTACAGTCGCGCTTTAGAGGATCGTGGTCGGTGTTTTTAGCTCCTGCTGGTTCTTCAGGATAATTCATATTTTGAACTGATGAAGCCATTCCTGTGACGCGTTGAGGCTCGTTATGCAAATCAACCTGTTTTTGTAATCGATGACGTCAACGAATCCCACCAGCTCTCCTGAAAACAGTTCACTATTTACAGACAGATATTGGCTGTTCATCACACATACTTTACAGAGAATCTGGACAATTTAAACTAAAACCAAGTTTTTAATGAAACAAACAAACGAAATAAAAGTGGATCTGAGTCCACATCCTCTAATCCCTCTGACCTCTGACCTCTGACCTCTTCAGGACAGCAGCTCCAGCTCAGACAGTCTGGAGTTTAAGACTCGTCCCGTAAGTTCACCAGCGTCATGTTCTCCCTCCAGGGTGCATTGTGGGAAATGAAGTCTGTGATAGAGGTTGTGGGTTCTGGTTCAGTGTGAGGTGAAGTCCACAGACGTACACACACCTGCAGGACATCTGTGGACTCGTCAGTAATTCTTTATGTTTCTGTTGGATCCAATCAGCTGTTTGATGGTGTGGGTGAACCAATCAGGACGCAGAGATGATGGTCATGTGCTTGTGTGTCGGGTTTGTTATTTATGTTAATGTCTTCATTATAATACCAACAGGACGACACGATCAGCTGATGTGGTCAATATCAGTAAATATACATGTTTGATATTCATGTTGGTCAGGTGACCTCCAGTCACAGCTTATTAACCAATCACAGCTCATCAGCACCTCAACATGTAAAACATGTACATCTAAAGGCCTCTACAATGTACTTTACACTGAGTATTAATATATAGTATTAAAGTATTAATATACAGTATTAGAGGTTCAAACTTAATATAAACACGTGAATATAAAAATGTCTGTTTCTGTTCATCAGAACAAACCTGACACACAAACATCAAACCTTCACCCGTCTGTCTCTCAGAGGACAGACGGGTGAGACTTTAACCACCAACACAGTCTAACATGTCTGTCTCCCCCCCCCTCTCCCTCCCCCTCCCTCTCTCTCTCAGCCGGTGCGTCTGGCTCCTCAGAGGGAGTTCATAAAGTCTCTGATGGGGATCGGGAAGCGTTTGGCGACGCTGCCGACCAAAGAGCAGAAGACTCAGCGGCTGATCTCAGAACTGTCGCTGCTCAACCACAAGCTGCCGGCTCGAGTCTGGCTGCCGACGGCGGCCTTCGACCACCACGTGGTGCGAGTGCCCCACACTCAGGCTGTGGTGCTGAACTCCAAAGACAAGGTGAGAGACTCACACGTGTATTTATATTTATATTTATATATAATATATAATATATATATATATGTACATTTAAAATACAGACGTGACATCACTCTTGCTGACCCCCCCCCCCCCCCCCCCAGGCTCCGTACCTGATCTACGTGGAGGTCCTGGAGTGTGAGAACTTCGAGACGTCCAGCGTTCCAATCCGGATACCGGAGAACCGCATCAGGAGCACCCGTTCCGTGGAGAACCTGCCGGACTGCGGCATGACGGCGGACCAGAGAGCCGGCAGCTTCTCCACGGTGCCCAACTACGACAACGACGACGAGGCCTGGTCCGTGGACGACATCGGGGAGCTGCAGGTGGAGGTAAGACAGAACTCTTAGATTCATGTTTAGGAAGAACCAAAGGGGGCCGAGGACGGAGCCTTGAGGAACACCACAGGTGTTTTAATGAATACGCTGTCGTTCCTTCCTGCAGCTCCCAGAGATCCACACCAACAGCTGTGACAACATCAGCCAGTTCTCAGTGGACAGCATCACCAGTCTGGAGAGCAAAGAGCCGGTGTTCATCGCTGCTGGAGACATCAGGTACACTCACAGTACACGTTTGATATTTAATACTTAACCTCAGTTTAATTCTACAGGTTAACGTTAACCATCACAGTGTCAATAAAGTTTTACTGGCAGTAAAATCTGTGTTTCTAGTCTCTGATCTCTGATAATGTTACATTGAAAACAACCAATCAGTCTTTAAACCAACAAGAGAGCTAGTAACGTTAACCAGTCCATCTGTTAATATGGATCACCAATGATCAATAATTAGTATCGGGGTCATAAAAACGTGATCAGGGATCTAAAAGTTATATTTTCTCCTTTTGTGAACATCAGTAGATATGATCTCTGTCACCAGAGACTGATCCTAGATCAGATTATCAAACACTCAGAACACCTAAAGGATTCAAACTTCTTCTCTTCACACATGTAAAAACACCTGGAGACGAGATCCGGCAGACAGTTTCTTTCTTAAAACAACAATACATGATCAGTATGTATTTATTGCTGTCCTCTCTCTGCATGTTGTAGGCGGCGTCTGTCGGAGCAGCTGGCTCAGGCTCCCACCACGTTCAAACGGGACCCAGAAGACCCGTCAGCTGTTGCCCTGAAGGAGCCCTGGGAGGAGAAGGTCCGGTAAGTGAAGCTCAGGGTGGAGGTGGTGGTGGTTTTTGTATTTAATTGACAGTGGTATATATTTCTGACTCTAAATTTCTGACTGTATTGTAGTATATTTCTGACTGTATTGTAGTATATTTCTGACTGTAGTGGTAGTATATTTCTGACTGTAGTATAGTATATTTCGGACTGTATTGTAGTATATTTCTGACTGTAGTATAGTATATTTCTGACTGTATTGTAGTATATTTCTGACTAGTATAGTATATTTCTGACTGTAGTAGTGTACATTTCTGACTAGTAGTAGTGGTAGTATATTTCTGACTGTAGTAGTGTACATTTCTGACTAGTAGTAGTGGTAGTATATTTCTGACTGTATTGTAGTATATTTCTGACTGTATTGTAGTATATTTCTGACTGTATTGTAGTATATTTCTGACTGTATTGTATATTTCTGACTGTATGTGGTTTTTCTGTATATTTCTGACTGTAGTGTAGTATATTTCTGACTGTAGTATAGTATATTTCTGACTGTAGTATAGTATACTTCTGACTGTATTGTAGTATATTTCTGACTGTATGTGGTTTTTCTGTATATTTCTGACTGTAGTGTAGTATATTTCTGACTGTAGTGTAGTATATTTCTGACTGTAGTATAGTATATTTCTGACTGTAGTATAGTATACTTCTGACTGTAGTAGTGTATATTTCTGACTGTAGTATAGTATACTTCTGACTAGTAGTGTATATTTCTGACTGTAGTATAGTATATTTCTGACTGTAGTATAGTATACTTCTGACTGTATTGTAGTATATTTCTGACTGTATGTGGTTTTTCTGTATATTTCTGACTGTAGTGTAGTATATTTCTGACTGTAGTGTAGTATATTTCTGACTGTAGTATAGTATATTTCTGACTGTAGTATAGTATACTTCTGACTGTAGTAGTGTATATTTCTGACTGTAGTATAGTATACTTCTGACTGTAGTAGTGTATATTTCTGACTGTAGTATAGTATACTTCTGACTGTAGTAGTGTATATTTCTGACTGTAGTATAGTATATTTCTGACTGTAGTATAGTATATTTCTGACTGTATTGTAGTATATTTCTGACTGTATTGTAGTATATTTCTGACTGTAGTATAGTATATTTCTGACTGTAGTATAGTATACTTCTGACTGTATTGTAGTATATTTCTGACTGTATGTGGTTTTTCTGTATATTTCTGACTGTAGTGTAGTATATTTCTGACTGTAGTGTAGTATATTTCTGACTGTAGTATAGTATATTTCTGACTGTAGTATAGTATACTTCTGACTGTAGTAGTGTATATTTCTGACTGTAGTATAGTCTACTTCTGACTGTAGTATAGTATATTTCTGACTGTAGTAGTGTATATTTCTGACTGTAGTATAGTATATTTCTGACTGTAGTATAGTATATTTCTGACTGTAGTATAGTATATTTCTGACTGTAGTATAGTATACTTCTGACTGTAGTAGTGTATATTTCTGACTGTAGTATAGTATACTTCTGACTGTATTGTAGTATATTTCTGACTGTATGTGGTTTTTCTGTATATTTCTGACTGTAGTGTAGTATATTTCTGACTGTAGTGTAGTATATTTCTGACTGTAGTAGTGTATATTTCTGACTGTAGTAGTGTATATTTCTGACTGTAGTAGTGTATATTTCTGACTGTAGTATAGTATACTTCTGACTGTAGTATAGTATATTTCTGACTGTAGTATAGTATATTTCTGACTGTAGTATAGTATATTTCTGACTGTATATGATACCTGACTGTGTTCCCCTGCAGGAGGATCAGAGAAGGATCTCCTTACGGTCACCTTCCTCACTGGAGGCTTCTGTCTGTCATTGTTAAATGTGGAGACGACCTGAGACAGGAGCTGCTGGCCTTCCAGGTGCTGAAGCAGCTCAAGGTAACGCTTTGACATCACTAACGTCACATGATCCAATCAAGTAATTTGGTGTAAAGTACTGACGTATATAACTCCTCCTCCTGCAGTCTATCTGGGAGCAGGAGCGGGTCCCCCTTTGGATCAAGCCCTATAAGATCCTGGTGCTGTCGTCGGACAGCGGGATGATTGAACCGGTGATGAACGCCGTATCCCTCCACCAGGTGAAGAAGCAGAGCCAGCTGTCTCTGCTGGACTACTTCCTGCAGGAGCACGGAGCTCCGACCACCGAGGCCTTCCTGTCCGCTCAGAGGAACTTCGTCCAGAGCTGTGCCGGATACAGCCTCATCTGTTACCTGCTGCAGGTCAAGGACAGGTGAGGCCATGACGTCACCTCCTCTTCACTCACAGTGATTTAACCCTGCGGTGCTGTAACCCCTGACCCCGTCCTCGCAGGCACAACGGGAACATCCTAATGGACGCCGAGGGTCACATCATCCACATCGACTTCGGCTTCATCCTGTCCAGCTCTCCCAAAAACCTCGGCTTCGAAACGTCTGCCTTCAAACTCACCACCGAGTTCGTGGATGTGAGTTCAGGTTTTCATCTAGTGGTCACTGAGGAGGTTCTAAGGTTCCTGTAGGAGGTTCTAGTCATCACTGGGGAGGTTCTAAGGTGTGTGTGTCTCTCTCAGGTGATGGGTGGTCCAGATGGAGACATGTTTAACTACTACAGGATGTTGATGCTTCAGGGTCTGATAGGAGCCAGAAAACACATGGAGAAGGTTCTACAGATAGTGGAGATCATGCAGCAAGGTAACACTCACTCACTCACTCACTCACTCACTCACTCACTCCTTCACTCACTCACACCTTCATTCACTCCTTCACTCCTGTATCTGGTACTAACGTGCCCCCCCCCCTCAGGAACCCAGCTGCCGTGCTTCCACGGGTCCAGCACCATGAGGGGTCTGAAGGAGCGGTTCCACATGAGTCTGACGGAGGAGCAGCTGCAGCTGCTGGTGGACCAGCTGGTGGACGGGTCCATGAGGTCTCTGACCACCAAGCTGTACGACGGCTTCCAGTACCTCACCAACGGGATCATGTGACCCGATGAGGTCGCCGTGAGGTCACGTGACCCACGAAGAGACTGATGACCCTCCTGTTTTATACCTGGACCTCAGAGACCATGAGCCTTCCTCTGCTGGTCCTCCTCCTCTTCTTTTATTCCACTTTTTCTTCTTCCTGCTGTTGTTTCTTCTTCTTCTTCTTCTTTTTCCATATTTGGACAGATGTCCCTGATTGGCTGCTCAGCCGGACTCTTAGCCAATCAGAGAGCAGACCCAGTTTTTTTTAGTTTGAAATGTGAATGCTCAGCAGGTAGAGTCTGTTACCGTGGAAACGGATTGTTTATTCATGTTTTATCTCTTCAGCTGTAAAAACAGTTAATAAATAATAAAACGTTCTTTAATCTGTTTGTTGAAAACTAAAATAAACATTTTGATGAAGTTGTTTGTTGCACATAGAAGGTTATTTACCGTTAAATACAAGACGAGGTTTAAAGAAAATACAATAAAGAATAAAAATCTATTAAAACAAGTTTATTATTAAAGTGTTTATTAAAGCAGAGCAGAGTCAGAGGGTCCTGGTCTCTGTTGAGCCCGACTCAAGACTGAAGAAACTGTTCATGTGCTGTGGTCCTGGTGGAGGTCTTGGTCCTGATGGAGGTCTTGGTCCTGATGGACCTCAGCCTCCTGCCAGATGGAAGGGGCTCCAACAGTTCGTGTCCAGGGTGAGAGGGGTCTGCTACGATCCTTCTGGCTCGCTTCAGGGTCCTTGAAGCGAGCAGACTGCAGCCAGTCCCGCTCTCAGCCGGTGGATCGGGTCAGGACTGTCGACAGTAGAACTCGTTCAGCTCGTCTGCCGGGCGGAGGTCGTGGGGGGCTTCGGGTGTCTGAGGGTCTCCAGACAGACGTCGTTTAGCCTGAAACGACATTTTACTGGTTAAAACATAAATTCAGTTCAGTTTCTAATGAACTGAAAAGTTCAAACTAACTTCAATTCAGAACTCGGTCAGACTCAAACTCCCAGCATGCATTCTGAGTTTTCACTTCCTGTCAGAGGTCAATGTGGCTCCACAAGAGGATGATTTATAGTGTTGAATAAAAAATAAAAATAAAACGAAGTGAAGATTAAAAAGTAGATCAGAAAAAACTGAATCTAAAGAAACGAAAATCTAATTTTCTGTGAATATTTTTATTGACGTCTGTACTTTCAACAATTAAATATATTTATTATATATATATATATATATTAATTAATTAATAATATCTAAATATCAAACCAATATTGAACTCACATTCAACACGTTTTTATTTTTTTCTCCTAAAATATAAAAGAATTTAACTTAAATTTATTTTGCCCACAAATAAAATAAATGAAAACATTTCAGAATAAAAGTTCTGCAGAAACAAAGTTTAGTAGTTTTGGACACGTCCGCTGTCAGGACTACATTACCCAGAGTTCCACAGGTGGCAGCAAGCGCAGAAGGAGGAGGCGGGGCTTCACCTGCCCACACCTGCAGAGAGTTCAGCCTGAAGACTGAAGCAAGACCAACACCCAGAAGACTTAGAGAGGAGAACATGTCTCTGAGACCAACAGAATCCTTCTGATCCTCTGATCCGAACTCAGCGGATCCGGGCTGAGCTGATCCGGGATCAGTCCGAGTCCACCTGGATCCTGATCCACCTGAGACTGACTGAAGATTTCTCAACATTTACCTGAAGAAGCAGGAAGTGAAGCAGACATGGTGAGCGCGACTCTTTACCTCAGACTACGACCTGTTTGAAACGGGAGAGACCCGGTTCTGGTCCTGATCCTGGTCCGGTTCCGGGTCCCGGCCCTGTTCCCGGTTCTGGTCCCGGTCCTGGTCCCGGTCCTGCAGGACCAGATCCCTGACCAGATTTCTGCTGCTGTTTGTTTGACCTGAAACTTCCTGATCACATGTTTTTGTTCTTTTTAAGTTTCAAAAATATAAAATAACTTTAATTTGTTTTAATTCAAAAACTTTAAAACACAAACATCAACAATAAATGAGTGAATGCAACTAAGTATAAATAAATATATAAGCATATATTTTCTAATATAATACATGTGATAAAGATAATATGTATAAATAATGTATAAAGTTTCACTGAATATAAAATCATTTTATTAATATTTTATTTCCATATTTTCTCTTTTTGTCTTGATTTGATTTTATAAATATATATTTTGATTTCATAATTTCAGATTTTTGTTTAGAAACTGTATTTAGTTTAATCTCATTGTTCTGATATTTACATGTTTTTATATTTTTACTGCAGAAACAAAAGTAATGAGTAACTTTATATATTTACAGCAGATAAAGATTATTATTATTACGATATTGCAATTATTGTTAACTTAATAATTAAACTTAAATAATAATAATAATGATGAATATTATTATTGTTAATTTTTGTAATCTGCTCTTTAACGTGTACATTGATCGATCAATCATTTCAGATATAATATATATTTATATATTTAAACGACAATTAATATTTTCTCTGTTTACTCAGTTTTATGTTTTTAGTTCATTTACAAATGTTGACCAATCTGACTACACACACACACACACACACACACACACACACACACACACACACACACACACACACACACACACACACACAGAGCTACACACACACACAGAGAGCTACACACACACAGAGCTACACACACACACAGAGAGCTACACACACACACACTCACAGAGCTACATGTTGGGCGTCGCCGCTCCTCAACAAGATCCCACAGGACAGAAGGAATGCTGCGAATTCTTCAGGAAGGAGAAATGATCCAACCAATCAGCTGCTAGCACACAGAGACACACACACACACACACACACACACACACACACACACACACAGATACTAAAACACACACACACACAAAGACACACACTGACACACAGGAAGTTTCTGCTGAACAAACAGTTTTCAGATCTTTGACTTCAGTAAAAGAAGTTAAACCACATTGTGATAAACAGTCTAATGAATAATATACATATTAATATATTAATACCTAATCTGGATTTAATACTTTACCCAGTCTACCTAACCCAGTCTACCTAACCCAGTCTACCTAACCCAGTCTACCTAACCCAGTCTACCTAACCCAGTCTACCTAACCCAGTCTACCTAACCCAGTCTACCTAACCCAGACTACCTAACCCAGACTACCTAACGCAGTCTACCTAACCCAGACTACCTAACCCAGTCTACCTAACCCAGTCTACCTAACCCAGTCTACCTAACCCAGTCTACCTAACGCAGTCTACCTAACCCAGTCTACCTAACCCAGTCTACCTAACCCAGTCTACCTAACCCAGTCGACCTAACCCAGTCTACCTAACCCAGTCTACCTAACCCAGTCTACCTAACCCAGTCGACCTAACCCAGTCGACCTAACCCAGACTACCTAACCCAGTCTACCTAACCCAGTCTACCTAACCCAGTCGACCTAACCCAGTCTACCTAACCCAGTCTACCTAACGCAGTCTACCTAACCCAGTCTACCTAACCCAGTCTACCTAACCCAGTCTACCTAACCCAGTCTACCTAACCCAGTCTACCTAACCCAGTCTACCTAACCCAGTCTACCTAACCCAGTCGACCTAACCCAGTCTACCTAACCCAGTCTACCTAACCCAGTCGACCTAACCCAGTCGACCTAACCCAGTCGACCTAACCCAGTCGACTTACCTACATGATGTGATTGACATGTGATTGATGTGATTGATCTGTTTATGCCCCGCCCCTTAGGGTAGTAAGGAGCGTTACCATTGGCTGGCTCAGAACGTCAAGGTGAGCGGCGTGGACGACATGGTGCTGCTGTCCAAGATCAACGAGGACGCCATCACGGAGAACTTGAAGAAGAGATACATGGACGACTACATCTTCGTATCCTCACCTCATGTTTACGAAACAACATTATGAGTTTTAGAGATGTAATGCTGAGAGGAGGTGGTTCAAATGTTCTGGTTCTGGTCCTTGACCTGGTTCTGTTCAGACCTACATCGGTCCAGTTCTGATCTCTGTGAATCCGTTCAAACAGCTTCCTTATTTCACTGACAGAGAAGTGGAGCTCTACCAAGGAGCGGTGAGACAACAATACAATACAACAATACAATACAACACTACAACAACAATACAACAACACAATACAACAACATAATACAATACAATACAACAACACAATACAACATATAAATGTAAATAAATTCAGAAATGCTCTTACTTACTAAATATCTTCACTGTTAATATGTTAAACTTAAACTGGTCCCCACAGAAATATAAGATCAATAACATGTTGACCTTCTTCGTCCTCGTCCTCGTCCTCCTCTTCCTCTTCCTCCAGGCTCAGTATGAGAACCCCCCCCACATCTACGCTCTGGCTGACAACATGTACAGAAACATGATGATTGACAACGAGAACCAGTGTGTCATCATCAGGTAGGCGGGACTAACGATGCAAACAACAACAACAACAACACCTGGCAGTGTTTCTCTCATTAAATATCGATCTAATGACTAATCGATCAGAAAGTTATAAAACATCTGTAACAGGACAGTGTGGGCGGGGCTTCATCAGGTATTTTCTGAAGGTAAATTAATGTGTTGAGACTGATGTTTCCTGTTTCCTGTTTCCTGTCAGCGGTGAAAGCGGAGCTGGAAAAACTGTTGCTGCCAAATTCATCATGAGCTACGTGTCCAAAGTGTCCGGAGGAGGAGACAAAGTCCAGGTCAGTACACGCAGTACTGCTCATGGTACACTTTGTGGTACTGCTCATATCCTACTCTTGGCACTGCTCATGGTAGTAGTCATGGTCCTGCTCAGGATACTACTCGTGGTCCTGCTCAGGATACTACTCGTGGTCCTGCTCAGGATACTACTCGTGGTCCTGCTCAGGATACTACTCGTGGTCCTGCTCAGGATACTACTCGTTGGGGTTAAGTGTCTTGCTGAAGGACACATCGACTTGCGACTAGCGGAGCCGGGGATCGAACCACCGATCCTCTGATTGAAGGACCACTTCAGCCACGGTCGCCCAGTCAGGGTACTGCTCGTGATGCTGCTCGTGATGCTGCTCGTGATGCTGGTAGTTAAGGATGCAGTAACTCAGATTTTAGGAGTTGGTATTAAAATCAGATGAGATTTGGATCGGTGTATTCCTCCTGGTAGTACTACCATTCATACTACTGTTATTACTACTGTGTGTGTGTGTGTGTGTGTGTGTGTGTGTGTGTGTGTGTGTGTGTGTGTGTGTGTGTGTGTGTGTGTGTGTGTGTGTGTGTGTGTGTGTGTGTGTGTGTGTGTGTGTGTAGCATCTTAAAGACATCATCCTGCAGTCTAACCCTCTACTGGAAGCCTTCGGTAACGCCAAAACTGTCCGCAACAACAACTCCAGCAGATTTGTGAGTACAGCTATATTCAGACAGATTTATATACAGTAGTAAAAAGTATACTACTAATATATATACTACTAAAACACTTGCACTGTCCTTCTATCAGGGTAAATACTTTGAAATCCAGTTCAGTCGAGGAGGAGCTCCTGATGGAGGAAGAATCTCCAACTTCCTGTTGGAGAAAAGTCGAGTTGTTTCACAGAATCCTGGAGAGAGAAGCTTCCACATCTACTACCAGGTACTCAAATATGTACTACTATGTACTCCAATATGTACTACTATGTACCGCAATGAGTACTACAACATGTGTTCAGTTTGCCTGATCCTGATTTGTTCAGTATGTTCCTCCTTCCATTCTTGTCAGTTCCTTTCCCAACTCCATATCCTTTCACTTCCTTCTCCCAATTCTTCCTCTCCTGATCCCGTCCCTTCCTCTCCTGATCACTTCCTCTCCTGATCCCGTCCCTTCCTCTCCTGATCCCGTCACTTCCTCTCCTGATCCCGTCACTACTTCTGCCGATCTAATGTTAACAGAAGTGTTGGTTTTAATACAAAAAGAACATCAGTTGATAGCGTAATAACCCGACCCCCTGACGTCTGTCCTCAGATGTTGGAGGGGGCGACTAAGGAGCAGAGGGAGAACCTCGGGGTCACGACCCCCGACTATTATTTCTATCTCAACCAATCAGGAACCTACACTGTGGAGGACATGAACGACAAGAAGGAGTTCTCCGATACTATGGTCTGTATCTGTCTGTCTGTTAAACCGTCTGTCTGTTAAACCGTCTGTCTGACTGCCTGTCTGTCTCTCAGGAGGCCATGTCAGTAGTGGGTCTGTCTTTGGAGGAACAGGATTCAGTTCTTCAGCTTGTTGCAGGAATTCTTCATCTGGGAAACATCAGCTTCAGAGAGGAAAACAATTACGCCGTGGTCGAAAGCCAGGACTGTAAGAAAGTACACAAAGTACACTAAACAACACAACAGATAAAGGGTGATAAGAGCCAGTGAGATGATGAGTTTATGAAGGTTTTCTTCAGAATCAAAACTCTCTTCATTGATGACTTTCTCTAAACTAACGTTTAATCTCCGCCTGTCTTCCTGTCAGTCCTGGCGTTCCCGTCCTTCTTGCTGGGGATCCCTCAGGACGGTCTCTGCAGTAAGCTGACCAGCAGGGTTATGGACAGTAAGTGGGGCGGCAAGACCGAGTCCATCGCCGTGACCCTGAACACGGAGCAGGCCTGCTTCTCCAGAGACGCCCTGTCCAAAGCTCTCTACACCCGACTCTTCGACTTCCTTGTTGACGTCAGTCGCTTCATCGCTTGTTTAATTTAACACTTTGTTTTATTCTGTGTTTATTAACTGATGTGTGTGTGTGTGTGTGTGTGTGTGTGTGTGTGTGTGTGCGCGCAGCGTGTTAATAAAGCCATACAGAAAGACCAGGAAGTGCTCAACATCGGAGTCCTCGATATCTACGGCTTTGAGATCTTCCAGGTATAAACGCTAACACGTTGGTACTTGATTGACTGACTGACTCCACTGATCTGATTTGTAACTTGTTTCTTCTTTTTCAGCGAAACGGCTTCGAGCAGTTCTGCATCAACTTCGTGAACGAGAAGCTGCAGCAGATCTTTATTGAGCTCACGCTGAAGGCAGAACAAGTGAGACATCATGACGTCATCACATTACACTGGATTTTGTTTGAACCTGTGACTTCTTTTCTGGTTATTTCCTGTATTATTTACAGTTATTGAACAGAAAGATTTTGTCCTTTTCTACTTTATACATCAACATGAATCTTGTGTCTCTGCAGGACGAATACGTTCAGGAGGGGATCCAGTGGACGCCCATCGAGTATTTCAACAACAAGGTGGTCTGCGACCTCATCGAGTCCAAACTGGTGAGTCGACTGATCGTCTCTGTGTCCTCAACCACATGAAGTTATAAGTATTAAATGAATACAGCTCTGTATTCTCTGGACGTTTCCCAGAATCCTCTCGGGCTCATGAGCGTCCTGGATGACGTTTGTGCGACGATGCACGCTAAAGGTGAAGGAGCGGATCAGACGCTGCTGCAGAAACTTCAGGGACAGATCGGATCCCACGAACACTTCAGCAGCTGGAATAAAGGATTCATCATCCACCACTACGCTGGGAAGGTACGCAGTACACCTGTCTGTCCAGGTGTTCACCCGCCTGTCTGTCTGTCCAGGTGTTCACCCGTCTGTCTGTCTGTCTGTCCAGGTGTCGTATGATGTCAGCGGTTTCTGTGAGAGGAACAGAGACGTGTTGTTTAATGACATCATCGAGCTGATGCAGAGCAGCGAGTTGTGAGTATTCTAACTGAGCGTTACGGTATGAAACGGTAAAAACTTTGAAACGCAGCTTATTAAGCATGATGTCTGATGACCTCACAATACCCCCCCCCCATCTGTGTGGTGTGTTTGTGATCAGTCCGTTCATCAGAGCTCTGTTCACTGAGAACCTGGAGGCGGAGAAGAGAGGGCGTCCGACCACCGCCAGCAGTAAGATCAAGGTGAGAGAGAGATGTTGTCTTTCCTCTAGCGCCACCTTCAGGACGAGCCTTAGAAGAACTTGTGGTCCTTTCGAACTTTAGGACCAGAAGGTGGGATGTTCGTTAGAACGCCACCTGATTTTACTGATTTTATTGCTTTAGATTGCTGATCTCATGGTGTCTCACATCAGAAAGGTACAACAGGTAAAACTGCCCCTCCCCCCTCTACCTTATTAGAAACAAGCCAACAGTCTGGTTCAGACTCTGATGAAGTGCACCCCCCACTACATTCGCTGCATCAAACCCAACGAGACCAAGCGTCCCCGGGACTGGGAGGATAACCGGGCCAGACACCAGGTGGAGTACCTGGGCCTCCGAGAGAACATCAGAGTCCGCCGGGCGGGATACGCCTACAGACGGGCCTTCAACAAGTTCCTGCAGAGGTACGCCATCCTGACAAAGGAGAGCTGGCCTCAATGGAAGGGCGAGGAGCGCAAGGGAGTCCTGCACCTCCTCAACTCCGTCCACATGGACCAGGACCAGTTCCAGCTGGGCAAGACCAAAGTCTTCATCAAAGCTCCAGAGTCGGTACGAAACACAGCTCGGGAAGCGGGTTTTATCCGGCTGTAAAGTTTTTATACATGAGTTTTGTTTCTGACGCAGCGGCATTCTGGGTATCGTAGTTCCCAGAAGTCTTTATGTTTGTTGTCTCGGTGTCCTTTTTCTTCTCTTTAGCTCTTCTTGTTGGAGGAGATGAGGGAGAGGAAGTATAACGGTTACGCGCGGGTCATCCAGAAGGCTTGGCGTAAACACATCGCCGTCCGCAAGTACGTCAGGATGAGGGAGGAAGGTAAGACCGTCTCCTACAAGTGGGTTAAGGAAGCCATACGTCTTCCTCTCTATTAAGTCATTTTTCTGGTTCCTCCAGCCTCTGACGTCCTGCTGAACAAGAAGGAGCGACGCAGAAACAGCATCAACAGGAACTTCGTGGGCGACTACCTTGGGACGGACAACCACCCGGAGATCAGACAGTTCGTCGGCCGCCGAGAGAGGATCGACTTTGCCGACGTCGTGATGAAGTTCGACCGAAAATTCAGGGTAAATACTCAAGTCCAGAATTCAAGGATTCAGGGATAATTTATTGTCATTGTGCAACACAGGAGATGCACAACGGAAGTTTAGTTTAGTTGTAGCCTGTTAAGTGCAGCTTGATTCTGGACCACGATGGATCCAGGTCTCTGTGAAGATGTGGGCTCAACAATCACCGACGTACCGTTGCTTTCATCCATCTTATTTTTCTGCTACCGGACATCAGACCAGCCAGGAGCATTCTGGGTAGTGGAGTAGCCTCAGGTCCTAGCTGGGTTATCTTAACTTCTATCTTGACGCTCCTGCCCGAGGCAATTTGGTGGCGTTTTGATCCGGCAGGTCTGGTTGGTCGGCGGTGATCGGTGATCTCTGTAGCTCCTACCAGAGGGAGGAGCTGAACAGCTTGTGTCCAGGGTGTGAAGGTCTGCAGTGATCTTTCAGCCCGTTTCCTGACTCTGGAGGTGTGCAAGTCCAGGATGGAAGGCAGGCTGGAACCAATGATCCTCTCTGCAGACCTGACGGTCCGTTGTAGTCTGTTCCTGTTTGGTGGCCGATCCAAACCACACCGTGATGGAGGAGCAGAGAACAGACTGGAGGATGGTGGAGTAGAACAGGATCAGCAGCTCCTGAGGCAGGTTGAACTTCCTGAGCTGGAGCAGGAAGTACAACCTCTGCTGGGCCTTTTTCCTGATGGTGTCGATGTTGGGGCGCACTTCAGGTCCCGGGAGATTGTGGATCCCAGAAACCTGAAGGTCTCCACAGCCGACACGGTGCTGTTGAGTATGGTGAGGGGGGGCAGTGTTGGGGGGCTCCTCCTGAAGTCCACTGTCATCTCTACAGTGTTGAGCTTGTTCAGCTCCAGGTTGTTCTGACCACACCAGAGGACCAGCTGTTCAACCTCCCGCCTGTAAGCAGACTCATCACCGTCTCTGATGAGGCCGATGACCGCTGTGTGTCTGAGAACTTCAGTTTAACAGACGGGTCCTCTGAGGTGCAGTCGTTGGTGTAGAGGGAGAAGAGCAGTGGGGAGAGACCACATCCCTGGGGGGTCCAGTGCTGATAGTCCGGGTGCTGGATGTGATTTTTCCCAGCCTCACCTGCTGCGTCCTGTCTGTCAGGAAGTTTGTGATCCACTGACAGGTGGGGGTGGGAATCACCAGAGATCCCGCGATACGATATCATCACGATACTGCGATATGCTGAGTATTGCGATAACATATATTGCGATTTATTACTTTTTTCAACCGCAAATGACGTCCCCAAAGGAAAACTGTCAACATGTTTTATCTAATAGGATAAAGTTTTCAGTCTGTTCATCTCACTTCAATCATTTTTATTGCAGCATAATGTGATTGTCAAGCAGACAGACTGACCAACACACATAAAAACCTGTCATAACTGTTGCACCTGACAAACTGAACTGTTTGTATTACAGTCTACATAGTCCAACTTACTGAATGCAAACGTGTCTATAACTTCCATAAGTACGATATAAGAGTTATATAACTCAGTATAATGCGTGGACGTCGAGGGCAGAGAGACAGTCAGCGCTGCTCTCTCCTCATGAGCTGCTGCTGTTGGCAGATGTAACGCCCGTTGTGAGGTCAGATTGAGCGTGTGAGTGAAACACTTCACATGCAGGAATCCCGCTAACTGAACGGCAACGCCCACGTTAGCAGTGCTGTCGGTTACAACCACCAGGTTTTTGTCGGCAGTCCCTCGTTCTGGTGCTGCATTTATCAGCAGGTCTGTCATGTTCGCCCCGGTGTGACTCAGTGTGCTGCTCTAGTTTGGAGAACGAGAGACTTCAGTCTCCAGTCCTCTGTGAGATATTGTGCTGTTATAGTCACAGAGGAATCCACTGCGCTTGACGTCAACGCATCGCAAGTTAATGCAACTCTTACTGCTGAACTCAAAGATTCCTCCACTTTAAGCTGCACTTCTCTGTAGAGCTTGGGCACGTCTGTGTCTGTGAAAAAACGCAGTGAAGGAGTCATATCCATGTGTCCTATTCATGTCCTTCTTCCCTTCCTTGTTAAAAAAAAATCCAAATAAGTCCAGACGTCTGATTCAAACGCGGACGGCACATTTCTGATTTCTTTCTCCGATGTCTCCATCTTTGTTTTGACCAACTTCCTACCGATCACGCTGACCCGGCACCTCTTCTGACCTCACCAGAGAACAGCTCAGCAGCATCTAGTGGACTGAAAAAGCAATTGATTTTATTGTTCTAGTAACAAAACGTTTATAATTTATATGATAAAAGATCGATACTTGGCTTCCGTGTATCGATACAATATCGCCATGCAAAATATCGCGATACTATGCTGTATCGATTTTTTTCCCCACCCCTACTGGCAGGTGGAGGCCGGCGCAGTGAGCTGGGAGAGTTTGGGTTTGAGTATTTCTGGGGTGATGGTGTTGAACGCTGAGCTGAAGTCCACAAACAGAACCCTTGCATATGTCCCTGGGGAGTCGTGGTGTTGCAGCATCTAGTGCAGTCCCATGTTGACTGCATCATCCACCGACCTGTTTGCACGGTAGGCAAACTGCAGGGGGTCCAGCAGGGGCCCTGTGATGTTCTTCAGATGGGTCAACACCAGTCTCTCAAAGGATTTCATGACCACAGACATCAGGGCGACGGGCCTGTAGTCACTTCATCCTGTGATGGAGGATTATTGGGGACCGGGATGATCGTGGAGCGTTTGAAGCAGGAGGGGACTTCACACAGCTCCAGGGATCGGTTGAAGATCTGCGTGAAGATGAGGACCAGCTGGTCGGCACAGACTTTCAGGCAGGACGGGGACACACTGTCTTGGCCTGGAGCCGTCCTGATCTTCTGTCTGTGGAAGAGCCGACTCACATCCTCTTCACAGATCCTCAGTGCCGGTGGGGGTCGGTTGGGAGAGGTGAGGAGGAGGCAGGAGGTGTAGGTGGTTGTTTGATGGCTCATCGATCCTGCAGTAGAATACATTCAGGTGAAAACTTTTTTTCCAGCTTTTCAGTGCAGCTCCTCTTTGCTGCCCTGATCTCCTGGTTGTACAGGATCCTGTCCCCACTTCTGTAGGCCTCCTCCTTGGCCCGATGAAGCTGCCTGAGTCTTGCAGTGAACCAGGTTTATTGTTGTTTTATGTGCAGAAGGTTTTAGTCGGCACACATGTCCTCACAAAAACTGATGTGTGATGTCACAGTGTCAGTGAGATCATCCAGGTCTGTAGCAGCCTCACAAACACTCCGATCAGTGCAGCAAAGCAGCACTGAAGCTCCAGCTTTGCCTCGTTGGTCCGTCTCCTCACAGTCTTCACCGCAGGCTTTGCAGATTTCACTTCCTGCCTGTAGGTCGGGAGAAGATGAACCAGACAATGATCAGAGAAACCCAAAGCTGCACGAGGGACTGAGTGATCTGCATCCTTTATTACAGTGGAGCAGTGGTCCAGCGTGGTGTTGTCCCTGGTGCTACACTTAATATGTTGTCTGTATTTTGGCAGTTCTTTGCTGAGGTTTGCTCTGTTAAAGTCCCCGAGAACAACGAGCAGGAGTCTGGATGTTTGTGCTCCATGTTGTTGATCTGCTCAGCAGGTGTTGGAGAAGCCTCACTAACAGGCCTGAGGATGTAAACAAACCAAATAAAAAGGTTTGCAGTCTGCATGATTCCTTCAACACTGTGACATCTGTACACCAACCTTCGTTAATATAGAAGCAGAATCCGTCTCTCCTCGTTTTCCCCGACAGCGCCGTTACGCGGTCCGCTCGGCAGTAGTGCGCTGTCCGGGATGTGCTCGCCGGGTTTCAGTGAAGCACAAGGCGGCGGATCTGCTAAAGTCTGTTTAGTTTGTTGAGGAGCAGCAGCTCATCCAGCTTGTTGGCCAGAGAGCGGATGTTTGCCAGATGAATTGACGGGACCGCAGTTCTGAATCCCTGTCGTTACAGTTTGATGAGCGCTTCCTGCTCGCTTCCCTCGCCGGCGTCTCCGATAAATTCCGAGGAGAGCCGCTGCTCCTCAACTAAAATCTCTGAAAAACGTTCTGGTTCGATGAAATGCGGTGAAAAGGTTTGGCCAGTGAATAGACGGATGTTTAAGAGTTCCTCTCTGCTGAATGTGATCAGAGAGCCAGAAACAAGACAAACAAACAAACAGCGCAGCAACAACGATGCGTTTATGGTCCGTCCAACGTCTATCGGACAAAAGCGAGGAACCGACGTAACCCTTCAGGACCCAAATCCATTGTTTTACCTGTCAGAAGTCCCCAAATCCAGTTTATAAGTCACTTCCTGACTGAATGTTCTGTCGTTCTTGCTGTTCCACAGACTGTGAAGCAGGACCTCATCCTGACCCCAAAGTTCCTGTACCTGATTGGTCGAGAAAAGGTGAAACAGGGTCCAGATAAAGGTCAGATCCAGGAGGTTCTCAAGAGGAAGATTGAGGTCAACAAGATCCAGTCCGTTTCCCTGAGGTACACCACCAGAATAATATATAGAACCTGGACCAGATTTAGACCTGGAACCACAATTACGACCGGGGCCAGAACTACAACTACAGCTACTACCAGGGCTGGAGCTAGACCTGTAACTAGGAATGTAACCATCAACAGAGCTAGAACAGGACACAGGCCTACAACTGGACTGGTACTATAACTAGGATCAGGTCCAGAACTAGAACCAGTGCCAGAAGTAGAACTAGGACCATAACCAAAAAAAAGATGCAGGACAAGAAGTAGAGCTTGGGTCAGAACTAAAACAAGAACTGGGACTGGGACTGGGACTTGAACCAGGGACAGAACTACAACTGGAACTAGAACTAAAAATACCAAGATGAGTAATATGACTCGGCCACTGGACCAGAGCTACAACAGAAACTAGAACTAGCACCAGCACCAGCACCAGAACATTTGCAAAATTCCCCACATGCATTTTTTTCCTCCATTAGAAAATAAAACTACCTGAGAGATAAAGATATGAAAAATATCTTTATTTTTTCATATCAATAAAGATCGAATAAATCTTGTTTTTTCTTCTTGTCTATCTGATTGTCTCTCTGTCAGCACTCTTCAGGACGACTTCTTCATCGTCCACGAGGAGGAGTACGACAGTGTTCTTCAGAGCGTCTTTAAAACGGAGTTCCTCAGTCTGCTGGTCAAACGTTATCAGGAGAAAACTGAGAAGAAGCTGCCTCTGAAATTCAACAACCTGTCAGTACCGTGACTTTTCTTTATTTAGTTTTACAAATGCATACATTTGGTTCTTAAAAAGGTGCCATGATGTCATGTTTAAGTACTAATATAAGTACTCCAGACATTGTGGTGCACAGAACTTCTGTTTTATATATAAATACAACATCTACATGAATATCAGCTGGATCCCCTCCGTCTGTCTTTGTATTCCAGTCTGGAGTTTAAGTTGAAGAAGGGAGGCTGGGGTCCGTTCAGCTCTTCAGGGTCCAGACAGATCCAGTTCCAGGTGGGTCAGGGGGATGAGGCCATCCTGAAGCCCAGCAGCAAGGTCCTGCAGGTCTCCATCGGACCGGGTCTGCCCAAAAACTCCAGTAAGTTCTGACACAATTAACCACAACTTTCCTGTGTGCTTCCCCCTCACTTCCTGACTGTTTTGACTTGTAGGACCGACGAGGAAGGACAAACGCAAGAGCCGCTACATGGGGGGGCAGACTCCGTCCAGCAACCAGTACAACTCAGGTACCAGAACACAACCGGTCGTCAGGACGTCACAGACGTGAGCAACCCTTGGCTTATGAATCTGTCTTTGTTCCTCAGGTCCTCGCTCCAGAGGGGGCGGAGCTGCCAGAGGAGGCTCCACCTCCTCCAGAGGCTCCCTGCTGAGGCAGCAGTCTACCATGGATCAGCCCAGTCTGCCCCGGCTCCAGAGCCAGCGTCGCCACGATAACCAGCCCAAGAAACACCAAGACATGGGCTTCATGAACGTCCCCGACCAGGGCGCCGCAGGGTGAGACCGCGGGCAGTAACGGTTAAATAAAGTCACCGGTACAAACATCATAACCAGTATAAACTGGTTCTGGTTGTACACACTGTTCTCTGGTTCATCGCTGTGTTTTTCTACAGACTTCAGCGGCGGCAGTCGAAGGAGGTGAAGCCTCTTCCTGGATCAGGTCGACCCAAACCGGCTCCCAAACCGAAGCCTCGGTCTCCGCAGTGCAGGGCTCTGTACGCCTACGACGCCCAGGACACCGATGAGCTCAGCTTCAACGCTGATGATGTCATGGACATACTCACCGAAGGTACTACTAATACTGCTGAAAGTATTACCATTACTACTACTAGTAACACTTATGCTACTGTTACTACAACTACTGCTGGTAGTAATACAGCTACTTCTACTATTTGTAATGCTACTTATCATACTACTTCTTCTAGTGGTACTCATACTACTTCTAGTACTGCTGATACTACTTTGATTTAAGTACTACTATGTTAAGTACTGCTGTTACTTCTACCACTTCTAGCCCTACTGTTATTTAGGGCTGCAGCTAACGATTATTTTAATAATCGATTAATCTGTCGATTATTTGTTCGATTAATCGATGAATCGAATAAAAAAACTAAAAACTAAAAAGCATTAATTTCCAACCCTTTAATCACAAACAGAGCCTCAGTGCACATTCACAGAGCAACACATCTTCACAAAGTGCACAAACAGGTTGAACATCCCTGAGCTGTTAAAGTCATTATTTAAAACAATAAGTGGACTAATATCAGGAGTGGGGTTCAGCGGGTTTACCCACGCCTCTCAGTGAAGGGCAGACACGCTGATCCATCAGTGAACGGCTTTCAGGCCGATAAGCCCCGCCCCCTCTCCAGCGCGTCCAGCGCGATGCACGCGAATGAACACAAATAGTCCCCGGAGACACCGGCCGCGTTCATCGCGTTCATCAACGTTCATTCAACATCGCGTTTGTGTGAACACCAAACGCGGTGAAGAGGTCTCCGGCGATCGCGACCAAACGCGATCGCGGTGCGAATGACGCGAAAATAATACAAATCGCGTAAATCAACTTCCGGTGTTGTCACGGCAACGTTTATACGCCGGTCAGCGTCAGCTACAGAACCGGAGTCCTGTTCCGTTATTCCTGCTGCTGTGAACACTCACACATCTCCGCCACTTATTGAGTGACGTAATAATCGCAGACACAACGAATCGATAATGAAATTCGTTGCCAACTCTTTTAATAATCGATTTTTATCGATGTTATAGATTCGTTGTTGCAGCCCTACTGTTATTACTTCTACTTGTAGTACTGCTGCTCCGTCTACTACTTTTAGTACTACGGCTACTTCTAGTAGTACTCCTACTACTTCTAGTACTACTGATACTACTTTTATTTAAGTACTACTTCTATGTTAAGTACTGCTGATACTTCCACCACTTCTAGTCCTACTGTTATTACTTCTACTTGTAGTACTGCTGCTATGTCTACTACATTTAGTACTACTGGCACTACTTCTACTTTTACTACTGCTACTAGTACTACTACTATACTACATCCTTTTACCATCAAAAATACCAACAGACTGGTGTGTCATTCAATAAATGTTCTTGTGTTGGCAGAATTCGCACAGCCTGCATGTTAGATAGCAGTCACGTGCTAACCAAAAGCTAACGCTAGCGGAGCGTAAACGGATTGTAAACAATAGTTAAATGTTTTCAGACTCTGATCACATTGATATTTAAGGCTCATCACATTAATATGGACGTCCAAACTGAGAAGCAGCTAACATTAGCTTAGCAGCTAGCATTAGCTCAGCAGCTAACGGGAGACTTATCAGTTTAGACGATGATTATCATGAGTTTGTTATTACTTATTATAATGACATGTCCAATCACAGCTTAGCAACAGTAACTAGTGACAGCAGGTGTTAAACAATAAATGTATCTGTTCTTATGTAAGCTGCTAATGTTAGACATGCCTGGCTAACTAGCTTTACGACACTAGAAATTAAATGCTACTTCCACGACAAAGAGTTAGCCGCTGTGTCCTGAACTTAAACTGGATTTGATGATGTAAACTACGTTACATGAGATGTTTATTTGTTAGATTATCTTTTGGTTTAGTGGACAAAATTACTTGACCTTCTCTGGAAATAGATAATTAGAATCAGCTTTATTGGCCAAGTATGTAACCACAAGGACAATAATCTGATGGTGCAGTTTCTAAAGGGTGCTGGAATGAAACCTACAACGATCCAATCACAGCTCATGTTGCGTCCTGATATAAGTCCTCATACTCGGCGTCTCTGAACTTTCTGCAGATCCATCTGGTTGGTGGTTCGGTCGGTTGCGGGGCAGAGAGGGGATGTTCCCCGGAAACTATGTGGAGAAGATCTAAACCTCCTCCTTCAGGAAGGGGGGTCAGAGGTCAACAACCTGCAGCAACAGCAGCTGGGATCAGAAGTCACCAGAGCTTTCAACACATCAGCTGACAGGAAAGAGGAAACTGAACATTACAAGTTCATTTATATTCAAACACACGGATGTTTCAGTCAGAGTGACGACAGCTGTCAGTCTGTCAAAGGTCAGGGTCTGGTACTCACCTGCTGACTGCTGGACTGAAAGTGTCCCCGTAATACTGTGTACAATCAGGTTAAAAGTTCCCTTAATACTGTGTACAATCAGGTTAAATGTCCCCGTAATACTGTGTACAATCAGGTTAAATGTCCCCGTAATACTGTGTACAATCAGGTTAAATGTACCCGTAATACTGTGTACAATCAGGTTAAATGTACCCGTAATACTGTGTACAATCAGGTTAAATGTCCCCGTAATACTGTGTACAATCAGGTTAAATGTACCCGTAATACTGTGTACAATCAGGTTAAATGTCCCCGTAATACTGTGTACAATCAGGTTAAATGTCCCCGTAATACTGTGTACAATCAGGTTAAATGTCCCCGTAATACTGTGTACAATCAGGTTAAATGTCCCCGTAATACTGTTCCGTGTGACTTCACACTCATCATCTCCGGTTGTTTTTAGAGCAACAGCTCGATCAAATGTCCCGTCAGTGTTACAATGGAAACCTAACATCAGTGTGAGGTCAGCGCCCCCTACAGGCTCCGGTGATTATTACAGCTGCAATATAACACATTTATATAAGTGTTGCAATATGAAATATAAAATAAATATCTTCCAACCAGATAAAAGATGAACGGAAACGAATCGTCAAACTTTTAAAATATGAAATGAATATTTTCTTCCTGTGATTGAAAAGATATAAATAATAAAATAAAAGTGTTATAATTAAATAATGTTCTGTATCTTTCAGGACCAACTGTTTGTTTTATAGAAATGAACCTGAATGTGGTTTTATTTCAGCCAATAAACAAACATTTCATTAAAAACCTGAGTGATGGAACAAATCGATTAATCAGTTATTTATTATTTGAACAAATATCTTCTGAGAATCTGTGTGACGGAATGAAAGAGGTCCAACAAGTCCTCCACCTCTGGAACACGCTGAGAAACACATCTGTTAGCTCCTCATGTTCACTTTTACATATTTTATTTTGCCATTTAAACGTGTTATTAGGAATAAACACCGTCATATTTAGTTGGATGTAAACGTGGACTTTGTCTCCGTCCTCGGGAGCTTTTGTGTCTCCAATATTCTCAAAACTCATCTTATAATGATAATGATAATAATAATAATAATAATAATAATAATAATAATAATAATAATGTTAAAATGATATCTTTTAATACCTGATAAAAATGATACCTAACCTTTTTATGAAAGAATTGATTGTTATTGGTCCAGATGTTTAGAACTGAATTAAAGATTAAAATGAAAACATTTAAAGGTTATTTAATGCTGACTCAGCAGAGAGAACATCACATGAGAAAAGACTTACTGCATTATATCACTTTATAGTTTAATATTTAATCTTTTTCTTTTTATGAATAAAAACACCAGGAATAAAGAACTACATTACCCAGAGTTCTGTTCCTCCAGAGGGTCGTGTTGCCTTCAAATGCTAAAGGAAACATTTGTAAAATCTATGTTTACATAGATTATAGAACCTTTTTATTGTAAAACTCATAAACTCATAAAGTCAAAAGAGACAAAAAGTTTCGTGTTGATAGATTTCAGTTACATGTTCGTGTTCAACATGTAAGAATAAAATTAATTAAAATAAACTTTAATCCTGAAATATATTATCTAATACAATTACTTATTCATTATTATGTATAACAAACTAAATTCACCGTGCTGCAGAACTCCTTCATTAATAAAACACAATGTATTTATTCATTTTATCATGAAACTAAATATTCTTTTTTCCTATAAATTATATATATATTATTAATCAAGATATTTTGACTTTATTCTATAAACCTCAGTCATATTTCACAGCAGAAAATGTAAGTTTTTATTTTGCCCCTCCCAATAAATTATTTATATTATTTACACCATTAAAAATGTAAATCATTAATATATTAATTATCACAACTTAAAAATGCTGAAATTACTCAAAACAAGAATTCTCTTGTTTTATAATATCTATAAAAAATGTAATATATTAATATTTATTTTATAAAATATATGAAACTCTATTGATCACAGAAGTTATTAATTAACTTAATAATCTTCAATAATAACTGAAAATAAATAAAATAAATAAATATTCTCAGATATGTAATATGTAAGTTATATTTAATATGTAAGTGTTATTTCATATTTAATATGTAAGTTATATTTCATATTTAATGTGTTTCTATAACAGTAAAATATATTGTTATTAATAAAACGAGCTGTTTCTCTGGATGTTTGCTTTAATTAATTCAGAACGTTTTCATTTCTCTGTTCCGCTAGTTTTTATGTATTTTGAGCATATTTCTGGTGTTATTCAAATGTGTAGTATAAATGTAATTTAGTTATGAATTAATTAATATAATTAACTGAGCAAACAGGATCAGTTATATTTCCGACGTTTCCACTGCACCGTGAACGCCTCCTGACCTTTTACCCAGCAGCACGTTACTGACGTCATCCTCACACTCACGCGTTCACTGTTACGGTAACGGGAACGCGTGAGTGTGTGCGTGTGTCTGTGTGATTCGCAACCCGCCACTCGGTACCGTTTACCGGATTCGTTAACTGGCCAGAGGAGGAGCGGCCACAGCTAGCAGAGTTAGCAGCTAACAGCTAACTAAAGATGGAGGAGTTTCTGACGAGCTGCTGCGAGGCCGTGAAGGTAACACACACACACACACACACACAACTAGCTCTGTAATGTTGTTATTGGTCAGTTAGCGTTAGCCACACGGGCTAACTGTTTACAACATTATTTATTGAAGATGGAACCGAAGATGTCTGTGACTTCCTGTCAGTTGCACCTTTCAAAGTAAACTTCCGGTCAGGGAACAACATAATACATGTTCAAAGTAACAAGAAGGAAAACATTTAGGCTCGTGGGTCAAGATACTATATACTGTGTATATATATATATTTAATTATGATATATTTCCAAAACACTTTAATTGTAATCTTTATAGTAATGGGATAAATAAGCCAATAAAAAGTGTAGAGTGATCATTTCAAAATGAATCACATACAAACTAAATATAAGAACTTATTCATCTCAGTGGTTGTGATGTAGGGCTGCAACAACGAATCTATAACATCGATAAAAATCGATTATTAAAAGAGTTGGCAACGAATTTCATTATCGATTCGTTGTGTCTGCGATTATTACGTCACTCAATAAGTGGCGGAGATGTGTGAGTGTTCACAGCAGCAGAATAACGGAACAGGACTCCGGTTATGTAGCTGACGCTGACCGGCGTATAAACGTTGCCATGACGACAACGGAAGTTGATTTACGCGATTTGTATTATTTTCGCGTCATTCGCGCCGCCGGTATCGAATGAACACAAATAGTCCACAAAGATCGCGTTTGGCGTGAACACACCTCTTCACCGCGTTTGGTGCCTTATCGGCCTGAAAGCCGTTCAACTGCTCGTGATATCTGGGACTTCCACAACACGTACTGAGCAGAAATAGAGGTTATTTTTCTACGGTTGATGGCGGACAGTTGAACGGCTTTCAGGCCGATAAGCCACGCCCCCTCTCCGGCGCGTCCAGCGCGATGCACGCGAATGAACACAAATAGTCCCGGCGATTCACCCGTTTAATGTGAACACACCTTTATTAGTCCATTTATTATTTTAAATAATGACTTTAACAGCTCAGGGATGTTCAACCTGTTTGTGCACTTTGTGAAGATGTGTTGCTCTGTGAATGTGCACTGAGGCTCTGTTTGTGATTAAAGGGTTGGAAATTAATGCTTTTTTAAAAAAAAATTTTATCCGATTCATCGATTAATCAAACAAATAATCGACAGATTAATCGGTCATTAAAATAATCGTTAGTTGCAGCCCTAGTTGTGATTCTTCGTGTACTTTTTTGTTTTTTTCTCTAAAATAACTTTTTCTGGGACTCAAAGAGATTTAGACACAAATGTTAAAGACTAAACTCCAACTTTTCATATATTTATTTATTTTGAAGGTGTGTTTGTTTTTCGTCACCTTTAGTCTGTTTAGTTAAATTAAATGAATTATTTTATGAATGCCCTGATGAGCTTCTGTCTCTCAGAGCTACATTTTAAAATAAATAAAATGTCCTCCAGGTGAATCCGGACCCGGCTGGTTCTGGGTTCCATGTGGTTCTGGGTAATGAGGCCTGTGACGTGGACTCCATGGTGTGTGCTCTGACCTACGCCTACTTCCTGTCCAAGGTGAGCCCTCTGACCCATCAGTGCAGGTGTGTGTGTTCTCGGCGTAGACGTGTACCTGAGTGTCTCTGTCTCCGTCAGACTGGACGCTCCGAGACGCTCGTCGTCCCGCTGCTGAACATCCGGCAGTCGGACCTGCTGCTGCGGTCGGACAACGTCTACCTGCTGCGACAGGTGGGTCTGTCTCCAGACCTGCTGCTGTTCAGAGATCAGCTGGACCTGCGAGCGCTGCACCGAGACGGACGCCTGCGGCTGACGCTGGTCGACCACAACGTCCTGCCCAGGTAGCCACAAACACCCGACAGGTGGCCACAAACACCCGACAGGTGGCCACAAACACCACAAACACCGACAGGTAGCCACAAACACCACAAACACCGACAGGTGGCCACAAACACCACAAACACCGACAAGTGGCCACAAACACCACAAACACCGACAGGTAGCCACAAACACCGACAGGTGGCCACAAACACCACAAACACCGACAGGTAGCCACAAACACCGACAGGTGGCCACAAACACCACAAACACCGACAGGTAGCCACAAACACCACAAACACCGACAGGTGGCCACAAACACCACAAACACCGACAGGTAGCCACAAACACCACAAACACCGACAGGTGGCCACAAACACCACAAACACCGACAAGTGGCCACAAACACCACAAACACAGACAGGTAGCCACAAACACCGACAGGTGGCCACAAACACCACAAACACCGACAGGTAGCCACAAACACCGACAGGTGGCCACAAACACCACAAACACCGACAGGTAGCCACAAACACCGACAGGTGGCCACAAACACCGACAGGTAGCCACAAACACCACAAACACCGACAGGTAGCCACAAACACCACAAACACCGACAGGTGGCCACAAACACCACAAACACCGACAGGTAGCCACAAACACCACAAACACCGACAGGTGGCCACAAACACCACAAACACCGACAAGTGGCCACAAACACCACAAACACCGACAGGTAGCCACAAACACCGACAGGTGGCCACAAACACCACAAACACCGACAGGTAGCCACAAACACCGACAGGTGGCCACAAACACCGACAGGTGGCCACAAACACCACAAACACCGACAGGTGGCCACAAACACCCGACAGGTGGCCACAAACACCACAAACACCGACAGGTAGCCACAAACACCGACAGGTGGCCACAAACACCACAAACACCGACAGGTGGCCACAAACACCACAAACACCGACAGGTGACCACAAACACCGACAGGTAGCCACAAACACCGACAGGTGGCCACAAACACCACAAACACCGACAGGTGGCCACAAACACCACAAACACCGACAGGTGGCCACAAACACCACAAACACCGACAGGTGGCCACAAACACCACAAACACCGACAGGTGGCCACAAACACCCGACAGGTGGCCACAAACACCACAAACACCGTCAGGTAGCCACAAACACCGACAGGTGGCCACAAACACCGACAGGTAGCCACAAACACCGACAGGTGGCCACAAACACCACAAACACCGACAGGTGGCCACAAACACCGACAGGTGGCCACAAACACCACAAACACCGACAGGTGGCCACAGTCTGGTTCCTCAGGTAGGTGTCTGCACACCGGTCTCATCTGCATGTGTCTGTCCTGCAGTTCAGATAGCGACCTGGAGGGGGCGGTGGTGGAGGTGATTGACCATCACCTGCTGGAGAGAGACTCCTCCCCCTCCTGTCCTGTTACCGTGGAGACGGTGGGATCCTGTGCTACCTTGGTAACGGAACGTATCATCCAGAAGGTTCCGGAGATCCTGGACCAGCAGGTTGCCCAACTGCTCTACGGTAAACACCTGAACACGTCCTCACAACACCCCAACACGTCCTCACAACACCCCAACACGTCCTCACAACACATCAACACGTCCTCACAACACCTCAACACGTCCTCACAACACCTCAACACGTCCTCACAACACCTCAACACGTCCTCACAACACCTCAACACGTCCTCACAACACCTCAACACGTCCTCACAACACCCCAACACGTCCTCACAACACCCGAACACGTCCTCACAACACCTCAACACGTCCTCACAACACCTCAACACGTCCTCACAACACCTGAACACGTCCTCACAACACCTCAACACGTCCTCACAACACCTCAACACGTCCTCACAACACCTCAACACGTCCTCACAACACCCCAACACGTCCTCACAACACCCGAACACGTCCTCACAACACCTCAACACGTCCTCACAACACCTCAACACGTCCTCACAACACCTCAACACGTCCTCACAACACCTCAACACGTCCTCACAACACCTCAACACGTCCTCACAACACCCCAACACGTCCTCACAACACCCGAACACGTCCTCACAACACCTCAACACGTCCTCACAACACCTCAACACGTCCTCACAACACCTGAACACGTCCTCCCAACACCTCAACACGTCCTCACAACACCCCAACACGTCCTCACAACACCTCAACACGTCCTCACAACACCTCAACACGTCCTCACAACACCTCAACACGTCCTCACAACACCTCAACACATCCTCACAACACCTCAACACGTCCTCACAACACCTCAACACATCCTCACAACACCTCAACACATCCTCACAACACCTCAACACGTCCTTGTCCTTGTGTTGCGTTGTTGTGTATCATTGTGTATTTGTGTGTGGTTGTGTAGCTGCGGTGGTGTTGGACTGCGTCAACATGGCTCCCTCAGCAGGTAAAGTGACTCCTAAAGACAGTCAGTTCGCGGCAGCGTTGGAGTCTCGTTTTCCCGCTCTGCCACCGAGAGGCGCTCTCTTCCAGACGCTGCAGGACGCCAAGTTTGACGTCTCAGGTGGGCGACAGGACACTGCAGTTTATAACACACAGTGTACTGCAGTATGTGGAAGTCCAGCGGCTGTTCAGTGGTATTCATGTAGCATTTTGTCTTCAGGTCTGAACACTGAACAGATGTTGTTGAAGGACATGAAAGCTGTTTCAGGAAGTTTGAATGTCGCCGTCTCTGTTCTCTACATCACACTAGAGGTCAGTTTATAACACACACCGTACTACACACTACTACACACACCGTACTACACACTACTACACACACCGTACTACACACTACTACACACACCGTACTACACACTACTACACACACCGTACTACACACTACTACACACACCGTACTACACACTACTACACACACCGTACTACACACTACTACACACACTGTACTACACACTACTACACACACCGTACTACACACTACTACACACCGTACTACACACTACTACACACACTGTACTACACACTACTACACACACCGTACTACACACTACTACACACACCGTACTACACACTACTACACACACCGTACTACACACTACTACACACACCGTACTACACACTACTACACACTACTACACACTACTACACACACTGTACTACAGTGACGGTAAACTAAACCTGCTCTGAGCTGTTGGTACATGGAGGGTCTGCCTCCTGTTCTGACCAATCAGCTGTGAGCTCTGACCTCAGATCTATGACATCACTCTACCAACAGCTGGAGGACTGTTTGACCCAGAAATCTGTCTCCCAGGTCACTAAGTGTGTGTGTGTGTGTGTGTGTGTGTGTGTGTGTGTGTGTGTGTGTGTGTGTGTGTGTGTGTGTGTGTGTGTGTGTGTGTGTCAGGACTTCCTGCAGAGGGCGGGGTTGGAGGCGGAGCTCTCAGGTTTCTGTCTGAAGTTTGGATTCGACCTTCTGCTGCTGATGACCATCTCCTTCAGCCAGAGCAGAGAGCCAATCAGAGAGCTCGCTGTGTTCAGCCACAGCGCCGCCTGCAGACAGGAGGTACACAAGTACACGTTAAATACTACTACAGCAGGTACACAAGTACACGTTAAATACTACTACAGCAGGTACACAAGTACACGTTAAATACTACTACTACTGCAGGTACACAAGTACACGTTAAATACTACTACAGCAGGTACACAAGTACACGTTAAATACTACTACTACTGCAGGTACACAAGTACACGTTAAATACTACTACAGCAGGTACACAAGTACACGTTAAATACTAAATAGTTCTTTGATGTTTGAGTATCCATGACGACTCAGGTACCCCCTCCCCCCCACAGGTGAGCCATTACCTGGAACAGGCTCGTGACCCCGCCCTCAACCTCTGTCCAATCAGCAGCCCTCGTCCTCACATCACAGCCTATCGGCAAGGTAAGCCCCGCCCCCTCTGATTAAAATATAATATGTTATAATGTAATATAATGTTATAATTAGTGCTGGGCAAGTTAATTAACACGTTATCATCGCGTTAACGCATTCATTAATTGACGCCGACAATTTTATCGCGCGTTAACGCATTTTAAAAAAATTATTATTATTTTGAAAGTCCGTTGCTCACAGGAGGGGCGGGACGTTGATCAGGATTGGGATGGGCGTCATCACGCGTCTCAACCAATGAGAGCATTTGGGGCGGGCGCTGTGGCGCGATAGCCTATCAGCGTTGAGATGCTCCTGCTGTCATCACTGACGTTGAATCAGGAAGCAAACACTGAATCCGTGTGTGTTCACAGAGCTCACATCAACAGAGTACGTGTGTGTGTGTGTGTGTGTGTGCGTGTGTGTGTGTGCGTGTGTGTGTGTGTGTGTGTGTGTGTGTGTGTGTGTGTGTGTGTGTGTGAACCATACGGTGCAAACAATGAAGAGACGCTGCCGTATTTACGCCCGTGTGACGTTATTTTGAGTGTTGATGGAGCTGCTACAATGTTAGCTTAGCATAGCACCGATCGATCCAGACTCCGTTCAGAAAACAAGTATTTTAAAAGTTATTTTCTCTTCGTCTTGTGGAGAGAACTAACAAAACATGAATTCAGACTTTTTAATCGGCATCATTACGTAGTTATTTCGGCGTCCCTTTTTGTCCGTTTATTGCAGTTAAAAACCGTGAACACAGCTGGATGAGTCCACGGAGCTGCTCCGGATGTTATGAACCAGACGAGACGCGTTTAGTTTCCTGATATCTGAGACTTCACAACACGTATTATATGATTCAATTATAGTGGCTTAAATTATTTATGGGATATTATTTCAACACACATTGCTTTTTTTGTTGTGTTGATTTCATAAAATATATATAATATACTCAGCACTTATTGTGTTAGTGTGTTTCTGTACGTCTGCTCTGGTTTATGCTCTGAGATGTTTAAAGGAGATGAACTCATGACTTCTGGTGACGAGTAGTTCTCTTGAACACTATGTTGAACACACTGACTGTAAGTCGCTTTGGATAAAAGCGTCTGCTGAATGACTGTGATGTGATGTAATGTACAAGAACTATAACTGCTGCTGTGTGAAGAGAATCCTGCTGTTAACAAGAACCTGATGAGTTTAACGTGTTTACACCAAATGTTGTTGACCTTTGACCTTTAGTTCATAGAGCAGCACTTTAACATAAAAGAGCTCAACACACTACTTTAGATTCATTATGAACTTTAACATAACAATGAGATTAATCAACATTAAACATTGTAATCGTTACGCAGCACTAGTTATAATATGTGCCGTCATTCGTTGACCTTGAGAACGTTCCTCAGACCGACATCTTCACAACACCAACCTGCAGCGTGTCTCCACTGCTCTGTAGCATCTGTTAGCTTGTCTCTGTAGCATCTGTTAGCTTGTCTCTGTAGCATCATTTAGCTTGTCTCTGTAGCATCAGTTAGCTTGTCTCTGTAGCATGTGTTAGCTTGTCTCTGTAGCATCTGTTAGCTTGTCTCTGTAGCATCTGTTAGCTTGTCTCTGTAGCATCTGTTAGCTTGTCTCTGTAGCATCTGTTAGCTTGTCTCTGTAGCATCTGTTAGCTTGTCTTTAGCTTCTCTAAACTTCTCTCACGCGCTGCATCAACGTAGTCTGAAGACTTCCTCCACCGCTGCCAGTGAGCAAGGCACTTTCAGAATAATAATGAATGAATGCGTTAACGCGATAATAACGCGTTAACTTGCCCAGCACCAAACATAATACAATACAATATGTTGAAATATAATATATGTGGCGATGTCTCTTTAAAGGAAACTCTCTGGCGTCCCGTAAGAAGCTCCTCCCACTTGTTAAGGACTTCGTGAAGGAGCGGGACGGAGACGGTCGCCTGGGAGACATGATGGAGGAGGAGGAGGAGGAGGAGGAGGAGTCCCGGTTCCCCCCCACCCCAATGAACAGTCTAGTGGAGGGCTGTCCTCTGGACGGAGGTCTGCCGCACATCAGCGCTCTGGACCTGGAGGAGAAGTTCAGCAAGATGGCCGACAGAAGAGGGAACTGACCTCTGACCCCTCACCTGTCAATCAGGACGTCTGTCTGACGATGAAGGTACCACAGACGCAGAAGACGCCAAAAAACAATCAAATCACCTGGTTTTATTCTGAAAAATCACCTGGACTAACTTCCTGAGAGGAGCAGCTTTCAGTCCTTCAAAATAAAATGTCACATCCTTTGTTGTGTTTACACAGAAGGTGTTTTCAGCGTAAAAGTGACGTCTGTTACGTCCACACGGGGGCGCCAACGATTCACAGCTGCAGCTCATTCATATTATTAATGTCATTATTTTAATGTATCGATTATCTGTTGAATTCATTTCTTTCATTTACTCAGAAAACTGAAGAAATAACCACAAAATATCATTTAGATGGAATTCTTCTGTCTTTAAAATATCAGATTCATTGGATCAACTTATTGATTAATCGGCTATTTGAGAACTGATGAACGTTTAAATAAGATGAAAATATAAAATCATCTTTAAATAAAGTTAGTTTTTCTCCTCACAGAATATGTTTTTTATTATTTGGTCACCTTCGTTGTGTCATTTAGAAACAGTAAATGTGTTATTACATAAACATCGTAGGTCGGTTCACTTAGAACAAAGAACACAAACTGTGGATTAAAAATACAATCAAAGCAAATAAAAACATTCTTCTTCTTCTTGTTTGTCTGAAATGAGACGATCCAGGTGAGAAGTACCAGAGTCACAGGTGTGATTCTGCATCCTCTCACACATATATATGTGTATATATGTGTATATATATACATATACAACAAAACTGCCTTTAACGCGTGATAAATATATATACACACACATATATATTTATTACGCGTCAACGCAGTTTTATTTTTATTATTAAGCGACATTTTTAACACAAGAACCGGCAGCGAGCGGTGAACAGCTGTTTGTGTGGCGTCTCTTCATGTTTCCTTCACCTATCCAATCTGTTTATCCTCCTTCCGCCATTTGATGTAAAAAAATAATAGATTGGTAAAAAAAACTAAAAATGCCACAATTTCTTCCATATCTTTCCACTTGAACTCTGACTGCTACAACCTAAGTTCTGCTAGCAAGCATAAGTTTAACTTTAGTCACGTGCTCGCCCACCAATGTGCTGCGACCAATCACAGCTCACTCTGCACCTCACTGCAGAGCTGCACCTGGACTCTGAGCTGCAGTAATGCTGACGTAGCTGTAGGCCAGCTAGCAGCTCTGACACGTCAAAGAATGTCAAACTAAAGATCTGATTGGTTGAACACTATGACGATCAACAACATCGTCCCCATTCACTTAACCTGCACATGGATTCACTGGTGAGTCTGCAGGCCTGGGGCCTCTCTTCTACCTAGAGACACAGAGGTGAACTCTGATTGGATCAAAGCTCTACTTAAAACAAGCTGCACTGAAGCAGAGCAGCTGAGGAGCACAGTAGCTGTGCAATGAGAACATAAGATAATGGGAACAATATTTATATAAATTATAATACATGTAGTGTATTTAAGAAACATTATTAAATTATTAAATAGCTCTAACTCTGATTCTGTTTAGAACAGCAGAGAAGACGGCTCACCACTGAGTTAAAGTGTTTAAACCAAATGTTATTGCACTTTTGTTCATATAGCAGTACTTTTAAAATAAAAGTGCGCAATACACTACTTTTGAATTCATTATTGAACTTTGAGCATAACAATGAGATTTTATATATTTATATATATATATATAGATATATAAAGGCGGACAGTAGGACCCTGAGGACACTTCCTCGTGCTTTAAACAGCCTCAGCAGCTTATTGGTTAACGTTGATGAAGTCAGAGTGAAGCTGACCTGCTGCCTCACCTGTCTGCATAGAGCAGGTGAGTGTCGACCAATCAGACGGAGACTCAGCTGGGAAATGCAGCCAAACCTGTCAGACAGACGGGTAGGGAGGGGGAGGGGGAGGGAACTCCTCCACAGAGAGAGACACACACACACACACAGACGTCCAGACGCTCACACATGCTGGTCAGAACACGCCGTGACATCACTGTGACATCATGAGCTCCCCCAGCGCTCACACAGACAGGTACGTTTAATATTCATCCTTCAGTGTGTGTGTGTGTGTGTGTGTGTGTGTGTGTTTCCTGTTCCAGCAGAAAGAGGAAGTTTACTTTCCGTTGGTGGTCTTTCCTAACTGTGAAGGGGTCGCTGTGGTGCGTTCGCTGTTTCTTTGAGTCTGTTTCTGGCCAGCAGGAAGTGATGTCAGCGTACTTCCTGTGTGCTGTGACTGTTCAGGTGTTCCTCTGGTCCTGAATCAGAGGTCCTGGATCAGAGCCTCCTCAGTGACGACCTGATGCTGTTCACAGTGTGAAGCTGAACAGATTTGATTGATCTGATTCTTTTTTAAACATAAAAAACTGGACCCGGCTTTGTCCAATAAAGTTTCCTCCTCCCACTGAAGTCCTCCACGTAGTTAACGGTTCATCTCCAAATCTATGGAGCGCATCCACACACACCGCTACATGCTAACGTAGCTCGTTGACTAACAAAATAGAACATCTGAAGATTAGCACAAACATCAAAGAGAGAGAGCTGGTTATTAAATATCAGTTTGATGATCAATGTTGGCCAACACCAACACCTTTTTATTCATGTTCCTTAAAAACCTCTTCAGGAAGTCCTAGAACCTCCTAAAGAACCCCTCAGCCCCACATAAGAACCCTGGAACCTCTTCAAGAACCGTGGGACTTCTCCTCCTAAAAAAACCTTCAAACAATACTGGAACCTTTTCAGGCACCCCTGGAAAAACTCACCTAGAACCCTGAAAATCCCTGAAGGACCCTGGAACCTCTTCAAGAAGTCCTGGAACCTCCTGAAGAACCCCTCAGCCCCACATAAGAACCCTGGCTTTTTATCAAGAACTGTGGAACCTCTTCAAGTACTAATGGAACTACCTGCCTCTCTTAAGACCCTTGGAACCTACTTGAACTTTCCTGGAACCTCTTCAAGAAGACCTGGAACCTCCTCTGGGTCCTGCTGAAGAACTGTCACCTGGACAGGTAAGAACAGAGAGTTCTGGACTTCCAGTCAGTTCCCAGTGGAAACCAGTGACCTGAGCACACACACACACCTGGTTACCTGCAGGGTGTGTGTGTGTGTGTGTGTGTGTGTGTCTGTCAGATAAAGCTGCCCTCTGCATCAGTAACAACAAACAGAGGGAACAATAGAGCCCCGCCCCTCCTCACCTGCCCAGGTGTGTCTCCGTGAACAACCTGAATCAGAGCAGTCGGGCAGGTTCGTTCAGTCACATCTGATTCAGATTTCTAACGACAAGCTGCTCCCTGGATCCAGACGGCATGCCGAACTGAAGAGCGTCACCTGTGGACAGGTGACAGGGGAGAGTCACCTGACTGCCTCCTTTTGTTCAACAGCAAAACCAGGAAGGAGCTTAAAATGGTAGAAAAGTGAATGGAGTCTGGTTTCAGAGAGAGAACGCAGGGATCCAGAGGTGTGTGTGTGTGTGTGTGTGTGTGTGTGTGTGTGTGTGTGTGTGTGTGTGTGTGTGTGTGTGTGTGTGTGTGTGTGTGTGTGTGTGTGTGTGTGTGTGTGTTGGGGAGGGGTATTCATGGCATCGTGGGGACATATGTGTCTTTACAGTCTTGGGAGGACTCTGTTAGTGAGTCTGTTACTGGTTGATTCAGTAACTGAGTACATACTCCAGTTCTGTACTTTAGTATAATTTGAGGTATTTTACTGAACATTTTATACATCAAACTTAAGTAATAAAATATTCGACATTTTCAGATCAAACTAGTAATAAATAAAACGTTGTTAGTGCATGTTAGTTTTTTTTATAATAATAATGAACGTCTTTCTGCATTAGAAGTACTTTTTATAAATACTTATGTACTTTTACTTAAACACATTCAGAACACTTAATATTTTAATTATTTATTATTATTATTTTACTAGACAGTTTTGAAGTCTGCATTTTAACCTCTGAGCCAACAGAGGTTAAGATTTTCATATTGTTATTTTTGTCCCTTCAGGGCTCCCGTAGGGGCCTCGGACCCCCCCAACATCCAGGACATGGAGCTGAGGGAGGAGTGGCAGGACGACGGCTTCCCGAGGTCAGACCTCAACCTCAACATTTACTTATTTTATTAAATACTAAAACAAATATACTTTACATATTTTTATTATAAAATGTTCTTTAAGTTATTTTCCAAAACACAGTCCACAAACACATTATTACGTCTATAAACACCCACAGACTGCTGTTGCATCATTTCAAATTAGCCGGCAGATATGCTAACTATCTATGTAGCTTTTGACGTGACTCCTGTTCGCATGTAAACACGGCGCTGTCTGTATCTCAAAATGGCGGCTGCAGTCTGACCTTTCGAATGACACCTTATTTGACCTATTAGGAGCTTCCTCGTCCCGTCCACAGCCTACAATAGCCAACGAGAGTCCGTGTTGAAGGACAGTGCCTGCCCCTCTTGTTTCGTGTGAAGCTCGAGCCAATTGCAACCGATCGTGCTGATGACTCACGCTTCGTATAGCCAATGGAATTATGAAAACAATGATATGCAGGTTCAGGGGCTGGACTTAGACGCAGAAGTGTGGTGTTAGAGATTTTTGGAGAATTTGTGAAAGTAAGTAATGGTAAAATAACTTATAGATTACTGTATTTAGACATAAATAAGCTTTAGTTTGAATTATGAATAAACATTTCTACACAGCCTAGGTATGTAACCATGGTTACTATGGGTTCCCAAATGTCCTTTTTTGAAAAGCGCCTCGACATACTCTTAGAAAAACATGTGTAAAATATTCATATTCTGTGGTGTTGTTATCGAATTTGAACTTGGACTAGGTAAGGCCTCATGCTGTGGTCCCATTGTGTTTTCCAGCTAATAAGTCCAGCTATACTCATCTGCAGGCATCTGTTTGCAAAACAATATTCGGGCGGAAACCTTCTACTTCAGTGTGTTCAAACTTCTATTACTCAATGCCAGTCGCACTTACAGTGATTCAGACTTCAGAGTGTTACCTTTCAAAAGTGACCAAAACTATGCATGTGCTCCACATGGTTCAAGAACAGCTCTCTGTTTACTTTGGGTACGCCTTGGAGAGGCGGTAACAGGTTTTAATGCTACTGTTAATGCTAATCAAGTTAATTTATTGATAATATTGATTCATATTTACGAGTCATTCTAATCAGTAATTTATAACTTATTTGTAATAAATGAAGCTGGTATTTCTTCATCAATTGTTTAAATTACATTTACTATTATTAAAAATAAAAACCTTCCTGCCAAATATTCAGGATTAATAATTGAGATTGGATCAATTATCTTGTGTACGTTATTGATAAATAGTAAGTCTTTCTATTTTTAGTCCACCTTTTCATCATTTATTTTCTGGACATAAGAAAGATTTTATAGCTAAATTCTTTTTATTATTTTGACATGAGACAGTTTTCACAGACTGAGGACGAACCAGGAAGATGACCTTCATGTGTAGATTAACCCTTTACTGTTTGGTCCAGGCCTCTCCCAGAGGATTCTGGGAGTCCAGAGGAGGCAGAGAGTCCGTCAGGAGACGAGCAGCAAGCAGGTGACCTAAACAGGAAATAAGAAACAGGAAACGTGAATATTTAAAGTCAAAAGAAGCCTCTTCTCATCACTCCGTCCTCTTGCCCCGCCCTCTCAGCTCCGCCCGCCAGCCTCGCCCTGTCAGGAACCATTGAGGGCGGGGCTAAGAAGCGCCTCGTGGCCCCGTCACTCAGCCTCACGTTGAGCCGTAAAGACTCTCACGACCCGAGCAACGACGGGTTCTCGGCCGCCGCGCTGTCGGCGACGCCGGAGGAGACGCCATCACTGGACATCAACCTGGAGGCTCTGGAGACGCCTTCAGGCAGCGAGACGGGCACGCTGCCCGACTTCAACTACGAGCTGGAGTGGGAGGGTGAGACAGGCTGAGAGACAGACAGCCTCGGACCTCTCCCTGACCTCCGACCTCTGACCTCTCTCTCTGAACAGATGACCTCCCCCGGATGGTTGTGGATGGGGGCGTGTCCGGGGGCGTGTCCAGCAGCCCGTTGGATCAGTCCGAGGGTCTGATGGATCTGGACCAGGTGGACACCAGGGGGCGCCGCTGGAGGAGGTTCTCCGTTTCTGGACACGAGTTCCACGTCAACATGAGCGTCCTGGAGCCGTACCTGCAGGTCCTGTCACACGGAGGTCAGAGGTCACACACGCCTGGAACACACCTGGCGTTACAGTCTGTCCATATTTACACCTGTGACTGTAACCGTGACTCCTCCCTCTGCGTCTGATTGGCTGTCAGGTTACTATGGAGACGAGATGAACGCCGTCGTCCTGTTCACCGCCTGCTACCTGCCGGAGAACACGGTGGAGAACTATGACTACGTCATGGACAACCTGTTCAGGTGAGGTAACGCAGGTCACATGCTGACAGCCAGGAGCATGCTGGGTAGTGGAGTAGCCTCATGTGTGTGTGTGTGTGTGTGTTCCTGCAGGTACATCGTGGGGACCCTGGACCTGATGGTGTCAGAGAACTACCTGCTGGTCTGTCTGTGTGCCATGGTTCCCAAAAACAAGCTGCCCTCCATGAAATGGCTCCACCAGTGCTACGCCTCCATCGACAGGAGGTACATTGGTTTCACCCTCTGAGGCAGCACAGTGGGGTGGAGATAAACACTCACACAGACTTCTTTTTACTTATCCTTTAAATGTCAGAGAGCACACCTGGTTTCTGTGATGACTAAGGTGGTCTGTCTGTGTGTGTGTCTGTCTTTGTGTCCAGGCTGAAGAAGGACCTGAAGGGGCTGCTGGTCGTCCATCCTGCCTGGTACATCAAAGCTCTGCTCACTGTGATCAAACCCTTCATCAGGTCTGTACACACCCGTTAACCAATCAGTAACATCAACACCAATCAATAAGATCAGCAGCTACTATTAGCTAATGTGTTAGCAACCAGCTAAAGGAGTCTCTCTGTCTGTCCACAGTGAGAAGTTCAGCACTAAGATCCGGTTCATCAGAAGTCTACATGAGTTGTCTCAGTTCATCCCAACAGAAAGCCTACAGATCCCAGACGCAATACGCCAGTAAGAACACTCTACTGGTACTCTACTGTAGTTCTACTGTTACTCTACTGTAGTTCTACTGTAGTTCTACTGTTACTCTACTGTAGTTCTACTGTAGTTCTACTGTTACTCTACTGTAGTTCTACTGTAGTTCTACTGTAGTTCTACTGTTACTCTACTGTAGTTCTACTGTTGTTCTACTGACTACTGAAGGTCTATTTTTCTCCCCACAGGTTCGATCAGACGAACAGATGACGATCACGGAGGTCGACAGACTGGACAGAACCAACACACTCTGGGTTTATTTATATTGTCTTTAGATCGGGGGAGGGTAAGTTAAAGCTTCAGGTCTTTTACCTGTTGAACCAACATAACAACTAATAATAAAAGCATCGATCAACATTTTTTAATTAGACTTGATTCATTTTGATGGAAAATATATATTAAAAGAATAATAATCAACTGTTGACACTTTTTACTCAACTTTCTTTGTTTTCTTTCTTTCTGTTTTATAAAAGCTTTCTCTGCTAAAGGAAGTTTGTTGTTTTATTTATTTATTTTTTATTATTTCTCATAATAAAGACACAGCGTCCGTAATGTCCCGAAACATGACATTTTGTCTTCTGTTGTCCACGAAAGATTAAAAATATATTTCAGAATTGATGTACGGGCCCTCGCACCTTCCCGCATCTCGGGGGTACTGGCGGTACGCCAACAGACGTGGCCGTGAATGTCTTCGACCATCGGACAACGCGTCCCGGAGTTTAACGTATTTGTCCCGCTGGACTCTGTGACGCTGGAAATGATGTAGTGCAAATATTCCACCAGTTCCTGTATCCACTATGTGGCGCTAGGTAACACACACAAACAAGGTAAATGCCATGTAAATCAGAGGCCGTTTGTCACATAACGCTGTCTTCCTGTTGCCAGTAGGTGGTGCTATGACTTTGAGTGAAAAATAGGCCATGACTGTTATCAAGTATGGCAAGTTTGGGACAGATTTGAGCAAGTCCAGTGGAGTTATATCAGCTTGTTGTTTAATGGTGAATCACGTAAAATGTCCGCCACGGCTACGCCATTCCATCAAACATAAAACTTTGAGTAACATTTAATAGCAAAGGTCTTAAGATTATACTGACCAAATTTGAAGTGGATCTGACAAAGTCCCTAGGAGGAGTTCGTTAAAGTATAGCGACAAGAAATCATGGGAAAAAAATCAAGATGGCCGACTTCCCGTTAATTTTAGAGCATTTTCCCAAGACACTTTTTTTTAAGTCCTCATGTGATACACGTGCCTACCAAATTTCATACATGTAGGTCAAACGTAGCACTGGGGCTGCGTTTTTGAATATTTGTAGGGGGCGCTATCGAGGCAATTTGAACGAGTCAAGCTCATATTTATTTCCATCACCTATGACACCTGTGTAAAGTCCCAAGGCTTGTTGAGCATCCTAAGTCACAGAAAAATAAGCTTCATTTTTCATGGCGAATGACGCGTTGCCACAGCAACAGCGTTTAACGACAACTCACAATATTCACGATGAAGCATCATCATGTCTTGCGGCTTACCTTACCAAATTTGAAACTGATCTGGGAAACTTCCTAGTCGGAGTACATCAAAGTATAAAACTTGTCATTTCCTTTTGCCAGTAGGTGGCGCTATGACTTTGTGAAAATGTTGGCATGGAGATGTGTTCAGGCCTGGACCAGCATCATGCAAAACAAGTTTGGGGCAGATTGAATAAAGTACCTTGTAGTTACAACAACTTCCTCTTTCATGGCGAACGGCACGAAATGTGCCTGACATGGACGCCACATAAAACGAAGGTCGTTCAATGTCAGTACACCATTTTAGCAACTTTTCATCATTAATGTCTTTAGATCATCTTGACCAAATTTGAAGTTGATCGTATAAATTCTGTGGGAGGAGTTCGTTAAAGTACAATGCCTGAAAACGATGAAAAATACCTAAAAATGCAAAGAAATGGGAGTATTACTGCATCGCCCCCTAGAGGTTGTATGGAATAAAAATGTGAGGGTATGTTACAGGACACGTTGTGAACATATGCTAAAGATTTCGTGATGATAAGTCACATGGTTTCGAAGTTATATATTTTGCTGTAGAAGGCCACGCCCCATGCTAACATTAGCATCCTGTACTGATGTGTTTTAGGTTTAAGAAAGAAGAAGTAGATCTTCCTTTTGCATTTTTATTCTGAAAGCAGTTTACTTCCTGTTTTTACCCTTTTTTACAGGTAAACAAAGCTGAGCTGCTGGTCAGTAACTATAGATAGATATAACTATGTAAGAAATAATGAGGAACGTACAGAACTTTAAAAATAATGTTTTCGTCTGTGACTGATCTAAACATGGAGCTAAAATCTCTAAATGACAAAAATTGACTTTAAATGAGTTTGCAATGACTGTAAATTATTGTAAATAACTTAAATTACTATACATTTTGAATGTCTTTAAATGACTTAAATATTATACTATAAATATAAACACATAAATAAATGTTTCTCCATGAACAGTTGTTGTTATTGTTGTGCAGCAGCAGCTGGCTGTAGATCCGTTTCTATTCTCACTCTCATGACTCTACTGTTACTCTTATTTATGGCCTTCCAGCTACAGGCCCCGCCCCCTAACCTTCCACCGGCACGAGCTGCACACGCGTCCTCTCTGCGCTCTGATTGGCTGCACTCACCAACAACAGTCCGAATGCACCAATCAGAGAGCTCCGGCCTCCAGCGGCCTCGAGGTGTCCACATGCTGGTGCTCGGTTACCGGGTAACGGGACACCAGACACCGGGGACATCCTCCGGTATAAAACCGACCTCGAGCTGTTTACTGACACAGAAAAACTAACCACTCATGAACCCTGATGCCTCTGATTTAATACTAACAAATTAAGTTAAAACACGTAGATTTTAATCTCCCGGTGTCCCGCCATGGTTCGGTCTCCCGTGAACCAGATCAAGGTCTTCGTGCTGGTCTTCTCGGACCCCGGACGCTCCTTCTACTGCGGAGGAGACAAGCTGTCCGGCTCCGTGAGGTTGCAGGCGGCTCAGCCTCACAGAGTGACCGGCCTCAGGGTCTCCATAGCCGGCTGCGCCCACGTGGAGCACCGCGGAGGGAAGAACCGGAGCAGCAGGAGTCAGGAGGAGGAGTACCTGAAGGAGGAGGAGGAGGTGCGGCTGGAGGAGCAGCTGTCTACCGGTATGAAGGAACAGTTTACTGTTTTATAAATATAGTATATACATATATTTATACATGTCTCACCTCGTTGTCTCTCTGTCCTCAGACTCAGACGGTTACTTCCTGTTACAGCCTGATACGAACTACAGCTTCAAGTTCGGCTTCCAGCTTCCTGCAGCCGGGTGAGTTATTGATCTGATGAGTTATTGATCTGGTGAGTTATTGATCTGATGAGTTATTGATCTGGTGAGTTATTGATCTGGTGAGTTATTGATCTGGTGAGTTATTGATCTGGTGAGTTATTGATCTGGTGAGTTATTGATCTGGTGAGTTATTGATCTGAGTTATTGATCTGGTGAGTTATTGATCTGGTGAGTTATTGATCTGATGAGTTATTGATCTGAGTTATTGATCTGAGTTATTGATCTGAGTTATTGATCTGGTGAGTTATTGATCTGAGTTATTGATCTGGTGAGTTATTGATCTGAGTTATTGATCTGGTGAGTTATTGATCTGGTGAGTTATTGATCTGGTGAGTTATTGATCTGAGTTATTGATCTGATGAGTTATTGATCTGAGTTATTGATCTGGTGAGTTATTGATCTGGTGAGTTATTGATCTGAGTTATTGATCTGGTGAGTTATTGATCTGGTGAGTTATTGATCTGAGTTATTGATCTGGTGAGTTATTGATCTGGTGAGTTATTGATCTGGTGAGTTATTGATCTGAGTTATTGATCTGATGAGTTATTGATCTGGTGAGTTATTGATCTGATGAGTTATTGATCTGGTGAGTTATTGATCTGATGAGTTATTGATCTGAGTTATTGATCTGGTGAGTTATTGATCTGGTGAGTTATTGATCTGAGTTATTGATCTGGTGAGTTATTGATCTGAGTTATTGATCTGATGAGTTATTGATCTGGTGAGTTATTGATCTGATGAGTTATTGATCTGATGAGTTATTGATCTGAGTTATTGATCTGGTGAGTTATTGATCTGATGAGTTATTGATCTGGTGAGTTATTGATCTGATGAGTTATTGATCTGAGTTATTGATCTGATGAGTTATTGATCTGGTGAGTTATTGATCTGGTGAGTTATTGATCTGGTGAGTTATTGATCTGATGAGTTATTGATCTGAGTTATTGATCTGATGAGTTATTGATCTGGTGAGTTATTGATCTGGTGAGTTATTGATCTGGTGAGTTATTGATCTGATGAGTTATTGATCTGAGTTATTGATCTGATGAGTTATTGATCTGGTGAGTTATTGATCTGGTGAGTTATTGATCTGGTGAGTTATTGATCTGATGAGTTATTGATCTGAGTTATTGATCTGATGAGTTATTGATCTGAGTTATTGATCTGATGAGTTATTGATCTGGTGAGTTATTGATCTGAGTTATTGATCTGATGAGTTATTGATCTGGTGAGTTATTGATCTGAGTTATTGATCTGATGAGTTATTGATCTGGTGAGTTATTGATCTGAGTTATTGATCTGATGAGTTATTGATCTGGTGAGTTATTGATCTGGTGAGTTATTGATCTGGTGTGTCTTCTGATCTGCTTCCAGCCGTCTGGTCTCGTCTTACAAAGGGAAGTTCGGTTACGTCCGTTACTTCGTGCGAGCCGTGCTCGACGGCCCTACCCAGAATGCTTTGCAGTGTGAGAAGGAGTTTGAGGTGGAGGAGCCGCTGGACATCAACCGACCGGATCTGCTGGTAAACAAACAGGATTATTAGTTCATCACATGTTCCACAATAACAACGATAACCAACACGAAATCTCAACAAACTAAACGTCCGTCTGCTGATCACAGGGGCGCCGGTTCGATCCCCGTCTGCTCCGTATGCCGACCTGTAGAATCATATTCATGCAGATATTAATCTCATTCATTTAACTAAAGGCCATTTGTTTTCATGTCATTATGTTTTTATGTTTTTTGTGTCATCAATACTTTCACATTTTATATATATTAACCGCAAATAAATGCATCAACCAATCATGTCCGAGGAACGGGTTGAGTTAGGTCCATGTTTATGTATTTATATTAATATTCATATATTTTCATTTTCATATTTATATTAAAATTGATACATTTTTGTTTATATAGTTATATTTGTACATTTACATTTACATATTTATATCAACTCGGAGGCTTCGTATTCTTTATTACTTCTTTCAGCTTTTAACCAGATCCACTCCTTCTGTTCTTCCCTTTCACAATAAAAGCCCTCGACATATAATATTTGCACGCAACTAAAAACCCAGAAATGGATATGAAATGACTTGTTTAGTTATACTTTTGTATTAATAGATGACTGATACTTGTGTCCTCAGGCTCCGGCTGCAGCCTCCAAACAGAAGAAGGTCACCTGCATGTTCATACCTGATGGTCAGGTGTCCATCAGCGCTCGGATCGACAGGAAGGGCTTCTGTGAGGGAGAAGAGATCAACATCAACGCCAAGTTCGAGAATACCTGTTCACGCATCGTCATGCCGAAGGCCGCCATCATTGCCAAACACTCGTACCTCGCCGGCGGACGCATCAAGGTGACGACTTCCTGTTCCTCAACGGGACGACTTCCTGTTCCTCAACGGGACGACTTCCTGTTCCTCAATGGGATGACTTCCTGTTCCTCCACTGACCTCACTCTCGTGTTTTCGTTTTCAGGAGTTGCGTCAGAAACTGTCGACGGTTCGAGGAAACCACATCATCTCCAACATGTGCGACGTGTGGCAGGGGAAGACCATCAGGGTCCCAAAACTGAAGCCCTCGCTGCTCGGCTGTGACATCATCAAGGTGGACTACGCCCTCACGGTGAGTCACGGCGATGACGTCGCCACAGGGCATGTGATGAGGTCATGTGATGAGGTCATGTGATGAGGTGAGGTAACGGACGATAAGATGAGAAGAGATATCAGATAACATGAGATGAGAGGCTATGAGATGATATAAGATGAGACATATTAAAGGGAGATTGATTAGATAAGATCCTAAAGTTATGATAATATATCAAGGTAGATTAAAAGTTAACCTTTAATTCTTCTATGCAGAAAACTTAAAATGAGATTAGACGTGCGCTTTCTCTTCTCAGCAGATGAGATGAGAAAGAGAAGATGAATCGAGATAAATAAATGTGAGATTAGCCGTGAACTGTCTCCGCTACAGATTCAGATGAGATGATATAAACAAGATGAGATGCTTTTTAAAGAAAGCTGACATCAAATATATGATCTATTGATATGAGATATAAGACATGAAGCGTTCCCCCACCTCCAGATTTACCTGCACATTCCCGGCAGTGAGAAACTGATCCTGGAGCTGCCTCTGGTCATTGGTACGATCCCGCTCAGTGGCGTCGGCAGCAGGACCAACAGCATGAGCAGCCAGGCCGGATCCCTGAGCAGCCAGTCTGGATCCCTGAGCAGCTGGTCCTCCTTCCCCTCGGCCCCCCCCAGCTACAGTAACATCCACAGAGACCTCCGGGTGGGCGACCCTCTCACCCCTCTGCTCCGTGACTACGACGGAGGGGAGGACGAGGAGGACGAGGGGGGGCTCTTAATGAGAGCACCTGAACTGTACTACCCTCCTCCACCAGCGTACAGCGAGGTGAGACCAGCTGACAGTCCGGTCCGGGTCGGTTTAGTCCGTCTGTTTGTGGCTTTAAGTGGTTTACACCTGATTACATGAGATATAACAAGATGAGATATAACAAGATGAGATATAACAAGATGAGATATAACAAGATGAGATATAACAAGATGAGATATAACAAGATGAGATATAACAAGATGAGATATAACAAGATGAGATATAACAAGAAGAGATATAACAAGATGAGATATAACAAGATGAGATATAACAAGATGAGATATAACAAGATGAGATATAACAAGATGAGATATAACAAGAAGAGATATAACAAGATGAGATATTAATATTTGGTTTTAAGATCTCCTTCTGTTTGTTGTCTTCAGGTCAATCAGGACACCGTGAATCCTCCTCAGGTGGTTCAGGTCTTCTGAGGACTTCCTGTTTCAAACTGTCCCTCCGCCATGACGGACTGGACTGAACTGTACTGGACTGGACTGGACTGGACTGGACTAGACTGGACTGAACTGGACTGGACTGAACTGGACTGGACTGGACTGGACTGGACTAGACTGGACTGAACTGGACTGGACTGGACTGGACTGGACTGTCATTCTCAGGACTGCAGCACTGCGCTGCGTGACGATGTCCTGATGACTGTGTTTCCTGATTGTTCAACAGTCTTGTCAGTGACTAAGCATTTCCTGACCATCAGTCAGTAATGACTCAGCAGTTTCTCTTCAGTGACTCAGCAGTTTCCAGTTGATTCTTTCTTAGTAGTAGTTTCTTGTTAGTGACAGGAATGTCCTGACAATGACTCACCGTGTTTTAACACTTTATTTAATGTGTTTTGTTGTGACTCAGTCGAATGGTTGTTTTTCTATTACACTGACAGGAAGTTACAATTGTATATATGATGTAAATAAGAGCACATGTATATTTTTTTACTTAATAAATCAGAGTTAAAACATTACATCTGTGTCAATCTGTTTGGCTGAGGACTGATAATATTCATTTAATGCATCAACATGTAAGAGTTTATAATACGTACAGATACTACAGGACATTTTTACACACGTATGTTGTATTTTGTGTAATAATGTTCTTTTTTAATTATTTTGTATTGGGCGAGTACTTTTACTTTTGATATGTTTTGTTGATAATTGTACTGTAACCGAAGTAAAGGACCTGAATACTTCTTACAGTACTGGACTTCCATAGACCACAGACAGGAAGTGGAAGTAGTTGTTTCTGATTGAAGTTTTGAAGCCTCCAGTTCGTTGTTTTGTCCGTCACCATCTTGTTTTTTTGCAACCAGTGAACTGGAAGTGACCATATTTGGACTGAGGAGGCGTGACGTAGAGACGCCGTGTATAAAATAATTGAATCAGCTAAATCAATTGAGCAGCTCATTACTATTTTTCTTATTGTGACCAATATGTCACATTGGTTTTTCTGAGACGATTATAAGTTTAAAAGCCTATTTTCATAACTTTCTATACATAAATGAGTTTGATAAACATGGTTAGAGTAGTTTAGATCTAATGTAGGATTTGATGTTAATGCATTCAAATTGTTAAATGTGTTGAAATTTACCTTTAGCTACAAAAACAAGCTTTTTGAATTAGTTAGTTCTGCCACATGTGCTGACCAGCCAGGCAGCCATTTTGGAAGTGATGTCATTGGTACACAAATGACCTCACTGTCACATGACCTCACCAGGATGTTCCGTATGTGTCACTTCGGGACTTCAAGAGTTAAAATCAAGGATATAGGACATACGACTGTAACACCGTGGGTCCTGCTCTACTGCTGCAGCCTGTCGACCTCCCGCTCCATCTTACCCTCACTCGTGAACAAGACCCAGAGATACTTGAACTCCTTCACTTGAGGTCGGCACTCCGTCCCCACCTGGAGGGAGCGATCCACCGGTTTCCGGCAGAGCACCATGGCCTCGGATTTGGAGGTGCTGACTCTCATCCCCGCCGCTTCACACTCGGCTGCAAACCGCCCCAATGAATGCTGGAGGTCACGATCCGAGGAGGCCAACAGGACCACATCATCTGCAAACAGCAGAGAGGTGATCCCGAGACCCCCGAACCTGACGTTCTCCACCGCCCGGCAGCGCCTAGAAATCCTGTCCATGAAAGTCACGAACAGGACCGGTGACAGAGGGCAGCCCTGGAGGCCAACACCCACCGGGAACGTGTCTGACTTATTGCCGAGAATGCGGACACAGCTCCTCCTGCAGTTGTACAGAGACCGGATCGCCCGTTGTAACGGGTCCGGCACCCCATACTCCCGCAGCACCCCCACAAGAACCCCCGAGGGACCCGGACGAAAGCCTTCTCCAAGTCCACAAAACACATGTAGACTGGTTGGGCCTCCAGTAGTCTTGCGAGGGTAAAGAGCTGGTCCACTGCTCCTCTTGAATCCGAGGTTCGACAAACGGTCAGAGCCTCCTTTCCAGCACTCTGGCATAAGCTTTCCCCGGGAGGCTGAGTAGTGTGATACCCCGATAGTTCGAGCACACTCTCCGGTCCCCCTTTTTGAAAATGGGAACCACCACCCCGGTCTGCCAGTCCATGGGCACTGATCCCGACCCCCATGCGACACTGAAGAGGCGTGTCAGCCAAGACAGCCCAACAGTGTCCAGCGCCTTCAGCATCTCAGGACGGATCTCATCCACCCCCGGCGCCTTGCCACCAAGGAGCTTTTTGACAACCTTAGCGACCTCCGCATGGGATATGGGTGAGCCCCCCAGGTCTTCAGGCTCTGCCTCCACTGCAGAGGACATGTTGGTCGGGTTTAGGAGTTCCTCAAAGTGTTCTTTCCACCGCCTGACGATGTCCCCCGTCCGGGTCAGCAGTTCAGCCACAGTCAGAGCCTTGCTCCCTGCAACCTGTAGGCACATGGAGGCGACCCTCTCGTTCTCCGGGGAGAACTCCAACACAGCGGCGCTCAGCCGGGGGCTCGTGAGTATCCCCACTCCCACCCGGCGCCTCTCACCTTGGGCAACTCCAGAAAAGGACAAAGTCCAACCCCTCTCCAGGAGCTTGGTTCCAGAGCCAGTGCTGTGTGTGGAGGTGAGTCCAACTATATCTAGCTGGTATCGCTCCACCTCCTGCACCAGCTCCGGCTCTTTCCCCGCTAGCGAGGTGACGTTTCACGTCCCTAGAGCTCGTCTATGCTGCCGGCGATCGGCTCGCCCAGGCCTCCGGCCTGACCCGCCGCCCGGTCTGCATTGAACCCGACCCCGATGCTCGTCCCTGCGGGTGGTGGGTCCACAGGGCGGCTGCTCCTTGTTGTTTCTTCGGGCTGAGCCCGACCGGGCCCCGTGGGCGAAGGCCCGGCCACCAGACGCTCGCCGAGTCAAAGTCATCTCCTTATATAGAGCCTCCTATCAGCGGGAGTGCAGGAGACACCGATTACTGACTCCAATAGTTAACAGACAGAAGCTCTACCTTACTGCACCGCTTTAGGTCGCCAACAATTTCATATGGTTTACACTCACAACAATGTAAAACAGATTACAACTAACCTACAAATCTACCTGTACATACTCTACCCCCCCCCCCCCCCCCATGACATCACTGATGACATCACCCAGTGTATAAATAGAGTGGTTGGGTGCCTCCCCCTTTAGCCTCTGGATCACATGGTGGGTATGGTACACAAACAATAGACCAGCATGGTTGGGTTTGTAGATCAGTGTAATATGGGGACACATGGTGTGTTCTCACCCACTTTGTCACAGGCAGACACATTGGACATTGATTTGATTATTTATTTAATTTGATATTTTTTTATAATTTTAATATTTGTTTTTTTGTCTTTGGATTGTGGGAGAAACCTGAGCAGCAGCAGAAAACCCTTTAATATAAGAGACAAAGCTGAGGAGGAGGTCTCTGTGAGGCTGCAGTGCTGATCAGAGGCGCTGTGTGGGTCTGACTGAGCGGCGATGGACGGAGGAACGGACGGTGGGACGGCGGCCTCCGTTGTTGATGGAGTGATGGTGGACGGAGCGAAGGATGGCAGAGGGAAGAAGAGCTGAAGAACCACCTTCCTTCACCTTTTTGTCGCCGTCGCCCTCGTGAACATCCCTCTAAAAGAACCGTCTCCATATCCTCTTTCTGTTTCCTCTCCGTCTCGAGCAGTTTTGTTTTCATTTTGTCTAACTCGGTGCGACTGTCCTCCAGGACCTTCTCCTCTTTCTCCAACTCTTTGCTCCTGACCAGCTCCTTCTTAAACTTTGTATCCAGAACTGTCTGGTGTGACTGCAAACCTTTTATTTTGTATGCCGAGAACCATCCCTTCATCCCCAGAGCGTCATGTTCTTCCTGCCAGGCCTGGCTTGAATACAAACCAATGGGTGTGTTGAACGGAATGTTCAGAGCTAGACTGAGGAGCTTGAAAATGATTCTCTAATTTTTCCCGTTACCACAATTTTTACTCTTCATTCACCATTTTTGGTCAAAACGTAGGAAACGTTGTGCCGGTCGCAGACATGTGTCTCTGGAATCCAACAGACTTACACATGCGGCTCAGGGAGCCTGAAAGCGACATGAACTCAACCAACGGCTCCATTAGACTCCATGTTAAATCTGACCAAAGGAAGCAGACGCTACCAGTTTACCATCCTACTCTGAAACAGAGCGTTAAAGCAACTCTGTGGTGTCGACCTGTCAATCACCGTGTAGCCCCGCCCCTAAAGCATCCCCTGCTTTATGGTCTGTGTGACTCTAAATGGACCATCATTTACTAAATGAACATCATGCTGTGTTGAAGAAGACTTGAAACTAGAGATTGAGACCATAAACTCATGTTTACAATGTTTACTGAGGTAATAAATCAAGAGAGAAGTAGAGTCATTTTCTCATAGACTTCTATACAACCAGAGGAGTCGCCCCCTGGTGGACACTAGAGAGAATGCAGCTTTAACACATGAAGCTTCGGCTTCACTCTTCAGAACTGGAGGTTGCCGTCGTTGCATAACGATCCCTGTAAACATAAGTTCTTCATATTAGGAGTGTGTATGAAGTGGTGTGTTAGTAGAAGTGTGTTAAAGGTCAGATATCAGCCTGATGTGGTAAAAATAGGACATTTAAAGGGATCTACATTTTGTAGAATCATTTTATTGTATATTTAAAAACATTCAGAAAGGAAACAAGACGCTTTTAGAGATTTAGTTTTTTCGTCGCACTTTGACTCTCAATCCTCCAGGAATTACTGAAAGTCAGTGTGTGTGTGTGTGTGTGTGTGTGTGTGTGTGTGTGTGTAATCTGACTCTGTTGTTTACTCCGACTATTAATGTCTCAGTCGCCTCTCACACCCTTCTTCTTCTTCTTCTGTTTATTTTAGAGCTGCAGCACGTCTTCACTCTGATTGGTCAGAAGTTGCTGCCAGGCTGCGTGTGATTGGTCGAGGCCTATTCAGCACTCAGAATCCTCTTTCTGTGTCTACTTTTAGAATTAGCGAGTCAATGCTAACGTTAGCGCTGAAGACGGACAGGAGGTCAAAGGTCATGGCATGCTGTAGTCCAGCGCTCACTTTAACAAGTGACAAGTGAACGCACCGCGTCTAGTCTAACTCAGGACGGAGGTTCCCAGAACAGGAAGTATGTTTCCAAAGAAACGTGTAACTGTAGAGGCGGCCTTTAATTCTGTTGACCTCAGAGCAGCGAGGACGGGAACCTGAGACGCTCTGAGACGACTTTTCTCTGTTTTTAGACATACTGTACTGTGACTTTATTCGACAGGCAGCTTCCACTGAAAGGAACAACAAACACTTTAATAAATAAGGTTAAGAACTCGTCTTTAACTCGTCATGGAGCACAAGTTTATTTTTCAACAAACAGAAACTTTTCACACGAGATTAAAACACAAAACTTGATAGAAAATCTTAAAAAACGTTTCAATTAACTCAAATCTTTAAAACTTGGGACGAATAAATGCTGATGAGTCGTATTCAACTGAACGTTCACTCACCCACTCATTCACCCATTCATTCACTCATTCATTCACCCATTCATTCACTCATTCATTCACTCATTCATTCATTCACTCATTCATTCATTCACCCACCCACTCATTCACTCATTCATTCATTCACTCATTCATTCATTCACCCACCCACTCATTCACTCATTCATTCACTCACTCATTCATTCATTCACCCACTCATTCATTCACTCATTCATTCATTCACCCACCCACTCATTCACTCATTCATTCACTCACTCATTCATTCATTCACCCACTCATTCATTCACTCATTCATTCACCCATTCATTCACTCACTCATTCATTCACCCATTCATTCACCCACTCATTCACCCATTCATTCACTCACTCATTCATTCATTCACCCACTCATTCACTCACTCATTCATTCATTCACTCACTCATTCACTCACCCACTCATTCATTCATTCATTCACTTTTGTCTGTTTATAAAACTGTTGCTGGACGTTATTTTTTCAGCTGTAAAAAGTGACAGAATGCTGCTGATAAAGTGTGTGTGTGTGTGTGTGTGTGTGTGTGTGTGTGTGTGTGTGTGTGTGTGTGTGTGTGTGTGTGTGTGTGTGTGTGTGTGTGTGTGTGTGTGTGTTCAGTAAATAGCCTCGTCCATGTTCTCGTCACTGTCTCCTCCGAACTCCTCCCCGTTATCAAAGTAGGACATGATGTAATCCGTCTCCTGCAGACACAAAACAGGAAGAATTCAGATTCATGGTTGTGATAAACATGAATATTCATCGTGCTGCGTATCGATACATTATGTTTCTATAAATGAGCTCATTTATCTATTTTATGTAAAATAGTTTAACATTCAGTTCATAATGTAAAATAATATAATTAAACTGATTCTATCAGCGACCACGGCCCGCTCGTCGGACTAAGCGCCCGTGAGTCCGACGTTTTTCTCCGCGTGACGCTTGAAATGACGCTTTGCAGATAGCGCAGCGCTTCCTGCACAAACATGCATTATGTTGCTCTATATGAAGTGTAAACCACATCGTGTAAAAGTCATGTAAATCTGATGCGGTTTGTCACAAAACGAGATTTCCTTTGGCCAGCAGGTGGCGCTGTGAGCATTAGTGGAAATGAGCTTGTAGACATCGTCACGAGGTTCATCAAGCATGTGAAGTTTGGAACAAGTCCAGCTGAGTTACATCAGCTTTTTTGATGGGGAATCACGTAAAGTAGCCGCCCGCTACGGCTACGCCGTTCAACCAAACGTAAAGCTTTTGATAACTTTTAATCACAACGGTCTTAAGATTGTACGGACCAAATGTGAAGTGGATCTGACAAAGTCCCTCGGAGGAGTTCGTTAAAGTATAGCGACTAGAAATAAGCAAAAATCTACCGAAAAATGACCAGAAAATTTAAATGGCCGACTTCCAGTATGATTCATTCTTGTTAAGGTGGACGTCTGAGTTGATTCAGACTTGTTAAGGTGGACGTCTGAGTTGATTCAGACTTGTTAAGGTGGACGTCTGAGTTGATTCAGACTCGTTAAGGTGGACATCTGAGTTGATGCAGACTTGTTAAGGTGGACGTCTGAGTTGATTCATTCTTGTTAAGGTGGACGCCTGAGTTGATTCAGACTTGTTAAGGTGGACGTCTGAGTTGATTCATTCTTGTTAAGGTGGACGTCTGAGTTGATTCAGACTTGTTAAGGTGGACGTCTGAGTTGATTCAGACTTGTTAAGGTGGACGTCTGAGTTGATTCATTCTTGTTAAGGTGGACGCCTGAGTTGATGCAGACTTGTTAAGGTGGACGTCTGAGTTGATTCATTCTTGTTAAGGTGGACGCCTGAGTTGATGCAGACTTGTTAAGGTGGACGTCTGAGTTGATTCAGACTTGTTAAGGTGGACGTCTGAGTTGATTCATTCTTGTTAAGGTGGACGTCTGAGTTGATTCAGACTTGTTAAGGTGGACGTCTGAGTTGATTCAGACTTGTTAAGGTGGACGTCTGAGTTGATTCATTCTTGTTAAGGTGGACGTCTGAGTTGATTCATTCTTGTTAAGGTGGACGTCTGAGTTGATTCAGACTTGTTAAGGTGGACGTCTGAGTTGATTCAGACTTGTTAAGGTGGACGTCTGAGTTGATTCTTACTTAAGGTGGACGTCTGAGTTGATTCTTACTTAAGGTGGACGTCTGAGTTGATTCTTACTTAAGGTGGACGTCTGAGTTGATTCTTACTTAAGGTGGATGCCTGAGTTGAATCATGTCTCACCTCCTCGAACTCTTCCTCGTCGTACTCCTCCTCTCCCTCAGCCTCCTCCTCCTCCTGCTTCTTCTTCTTCTTCTCCTCCTCTCCCTCCTCTCCCTCCTCCTCCGAGCTCTGCTGCTCCTCCTTCTTTTGCAGAGTCTAACACAGAAAACAGGGTTAAGGTGGAAATGTTTCTTTAAGAGCTCTAATAGCGATTAAAGGATCAGGATTGGTTGACTGTTGAGCTCTGCTCTCTGATTGGAGGACAGGGATCAGCTGGTGTCCGTGTGTCTCACCTCCAGTTTGAGCAGCACTTCCTCTTTTTCTTTCACTTTCTTCTTCTTCTGCCCCGACTGAAGTCTGTCAGAGTGGCTGACCGCTGCTGAGACACCTGACAGACACAGAGCAGGACGTCAACACACCCACAGTCATCAATACAGAGTACTCGGAGTACTGCGTGTACTGCGTGTACTCACCGTCTCTTGAAGGTTTTTTCACTCTGAGTTCTTTCGGGAATTTTTTCCAGACTGAAAGAAGAAAATATTTTAATAATAATAATCATTAATAACAGAAATATATTATTATATATATATATATTTCATTATGTATATAGATTATTGTCTGACCTGGATTCCAGTCCGTCAGTCCGTCCGTCTGCTCGTTGCTGTGATATTTGTCAGAGTATCGCTCCACATCTGGACAGGAAACACAGGATGAAGACCTTCACAATAAAAGTGTTGATTGAGCAGCTGATCCAGGACTTTCTGTGTGTGTGTGTGTGTGTGTGTGTGTGTGTGTGTGTGTGACCTCTCCGTGCAGCAGCTGGCTGGATGAAGAAGGGCAGAGTCTTCATGGCTCCTCTGAACTCCTGTTTGAGAGCCAACAGGTACTCCGCCTCCTCTCCACCTGTCAGGGGGAGGGGCTTCTGCTCCATCACCTGAACACACACAGAGAGTCACTACATGAGAACAGTGATGTCACAAACATGACATCACACATGAAGAAGTCACATGACTGGTGTTTGTTTACAAGTGTTTCCATTAAATGAGTCTGACTGATCCGTGATCACACGACTTCATTCTGAAGTCAGATACACGCTGATCGCTCATCGTGTGTCTGACCATAAACATCACGAAGTAAAGTGATATCTGTGTGTGTGTGTGTGTGTGTGTGTGTGTGTGTGTGTGTGTGTGTGTGTGTGTGTGTGTGTCTCTCACAGGAAACAGAGGTGTAGGTTGTTGTATTGATGGAGGTAAACTGTCTCCTCTGTTGATGCCGACTGCCTCCACACTGAAACTCATCATCCTCCGACCACGCCCACCTGCTCGACCCGCCATCACACCTGGACCGGGTCAGACTGGACCGGGTCAGACTGGACCGGGTCAGACTGGACCGGGTGGACCAGCAGCTGGTTGGAGGTGAATCTGGATCCTGACAGACATAAGTAGAAAAGATGAAACGTTATTGAATGGAGCATTTTATCTCGTTAATTCAAATTAAACCAGAAGAAAGAAGAAAACACAAACACTGCTGAAATACTACGACCATCAAGAGATGAAGCAATACTGTAGAGAAAGCTGCACATTCACAGAGCAACACATCTTCACAAAGTGCACAAACAGGTTGAACATCCCTGAGCTGTTAAAGTCATTATTTAAACAATAAGTGGACTAATATCAGGAGTGGGGTTCAGCGGGTTTGGACCCGCTGATCCATCAGTGTGGCGCTGCAGCCCCGAGCCTCTAAGAGCATCACAGACCTGTTGTTGCTGATCTCGTGAGGCTGAACGCCACTCGTCCCTCTGAAGGTGCGTTCACACCAAACGCGAATCGCGTTCATCGTGTCATTCGCGCCGCCGGTGTTACGGTTCAACCAGGGACCCTGTTAACTGGCGACCTTCAGCCGAATGCGTCTGTTGTTGTCGTAGCTACGGCAGCTGTTGCAAATGGGAAGAGAACACGTAGCTGTCCTCGTGAATGCCGCATTGTTTAGTTTTGCAATACAGTGTCAAACCCAAGAATTTAACGAGCCAAGAACACAGAGTGCAAGCTGGACACAGAGTCTAGAAATCAGAAGTGCACTTCTGATTTCTAGACTCTGTGTCCAGCAATTGAAAATGAATGTCATCAATGTTTTTGACAAATTGAATGTGATTATGTATTTTTTGACTTATTAAAGTCACATTAACTCAACTTGCACTCTGTGTTCTTGGCTGGTTAAATTCTTCATTTTATGGCATTGCCATTTATGTTTTTTTCTGATGCATTAATGTCCACATTGTGTATTTTCACCTCATGAACACATCACAAACGTTTGCCTCATTAATTAGCAGCGCTACAAAGATTTGTTTGGGAAACCAGCTGTATTCAAAAGTGCTCCTGGTGCACTTCAACATGCTGCATAGTAAACCTAGTGCAGTCACAAGTTGATCTGGTTCCCTCCGCTCTTAGGAGCGACTACTGACTGTATTTTACATTTGTGTGTATGCCTCCAGAATGTCGGTGTATCTATCGTGACGTAATGGCACTGCCTCTGGCTGCCAACTATTTTTCCACTCAATGATATGAGTTCGAATCCCGTATATACCTTTACATTTCTTTATTTTTTATTTTTTTTGACTGTGCCACAGAGTTCTTCTACGTAACACATGTTTCCACAAAACAGGCTCCAAAGACGATTATGTGTTTGTTTGTTTTTATATCAACTTTATTATTTCAAAGGAAGGGGAATTTGCTCCCTTCCTGTTTCAACACATAAACAAGCACGCGACGTTTCAAACTCGAGTGGACTAGTTTTCCTCAAAAGACGCTCCAACGTCGATTCCGGTATGTTTTCACCAAAGACTGTAAATGAGAAGGTTTGACACTGTATTGCAACACTAAACAATGCGGCATTCACGAGGACAGCTACGTGTTCTCTTCCCATTTGCAACAGCTGCCGTAGCTACGACAACAACAGACGCATTCGGCTGAAGGTCGCCAGTTAACAGAGTCCGTTAACGGTTGAATCGTAACACCGGTCAGCGTCAGCTACAGAACCGGAGTCCTGTTCCGTTATTCCTGCTGCTGTGAACACTCACACATCTCCGCGACTTATTGAGTGACGTAATAATCGCAGACACAACGAATCGATAATGAAATTCGTTGCCAACTCTTTTAATAATCGATTTTTATCGATTTTATCGAGTCGTTGTTGCAGCCCTACTGCGATCTTCACATAAATATATTAACATAAATATATTTCTTCATACGAGGCTGTGATGTAGTCTCACTTATACAATCAATAGATGTGAGATGTGTGTATAGAGCTCAGCAACATGTGAGACGATGTGGAGACAGAGGCAGGAAGTGAAGTTAGCTGGTTGAGCTAACACTAGCTGCTAGTTAAGTTAGCATCGTGCTAACCTTCAGTCTTTATATTCCGGAAGTTATAGCTTCTTCTTCTTCTCCTCGTCGGACTCCACCGAGTTTAAACAGATCATTCTGCAGACAGAACCACATCTTTGTTTACATCCAACACCGCGCCATTTTGTTTCTTCTTCTTCTACTGCTGCGTCTGCTGCTGTTGCTTCTTCTTCTTCTGTGGTGTTTAACGGCAGCTTGCATCCTTTTTGTTGCATTACTGCCATCTTCCGGTTTCAGTCAGTTTCTACGTCCCCACTAAACGTTCCCGTTCCAGTGCCTCGTTCTGTTGCTGGAGTATAAACATTATTTTATGTATTAGGTATTAAACACACTGACGTCAGACTAACGAGTCACTGCAAAGAAGGACTCTGTTCGTCAAACCACTCCAGGGCCAAAAGAATTGCATACAATTCACCTCCAGCTACAACATTAAAGTGCGTTTAAATATACCTGTGACTGGAAGTGCAACAGCAGATCCGGTTCTGTCTACAAGCTCTGAGTGTAGAACTCACTCACTAAATCACTGTTTTATGTTCACCTCTGGTTCTTTAAGCACACAGGAGTTATAAGATCAGATCAGATAATCCTTTATTAGTCCCGCAGCAGCACTGCTCTATAGAGACTCCTCGGCTTCTTGTCTTTGGTACAATGTCAGAGTTTTAGTTGGATGATTATCTTCATGACCGCTCAGATTGATCCAATAATGAACCAACAGTTGTTTTGAAGACACACAGGTGATGTTCTTGCTGTGCTGTGAGGGCCCTGGTCTGACAACATCCCGCTGTTTGTGGTGTCTGATGCTGAACATGTGCTGCACCAGTGATCCTCATCGGCACACTGAGAGGTCATCAGGTGAGCCGCAAGAGAACAATTTCACTTCATGAGTCCAAACACATATTATTTAGTTGCTGCAAACACTTTATTATTGTTGAGCGTCTGAGCTGCAGCACAGAGTCTGCTCAGTAGTAATAATAATAATAATAATAATAATAATAATAATAATAATAGTAATACTCCTCCATGCCGGTGGGGGCAGTAGGGAGCGCAGTAATGACGTGTTCATTTAAAACAGCAGAGTTAAATGAGCGCGGGAGAGGTTGAGATGACGAGACGAACAGCGATGGAGAAATATTTGAAAAGGAGAAACACAGACTCTGAACTGGGTCCTGGACCACAGAACCCAGAAGAAGCCTCGTGAGGACCAACACATGAGATCTGGTCGTTATGTCGTCAGCATGTATCCGGCCCAACAGAACATCATGTTCATCAGAACTGAACACCACAGAGCTCCGGGACCACACGTGGTGATGTGAGCTGCTTTATGTGCAACATAAGGAAGCATCTCACTGCTGAACCTCCAGCTTCAGGGACGTGACGTCACAGACATGTGACGCAGTGAAAGTCTCCTCCGCTGTGTTCACGACATGTTGCTGATAACTGGAGCACTCGGCTCAGAGTTCACTCGGCGATTTGCTGACTTTGCAGCTCAGAAATGTAAATCTGAACTGCTCAGCGATCCGTTTGCAGGTGAAGTGGAAAGAGCTCCTGTGCACATCCACATGGAGCTGATAGACCTCCAGTGTGATGACACTCAAGGCAAAGTGTGACTCTGTGGGCGCTGCACAGTTTACAAGCTTCATCCTGAAGCCATGCCTTCACTCCTACTGTACCCGCTGCTCTGATGCTCTGCATGCTGGGAAGCACACACCTGTGTGAGCAGCTTCTCTCTGTGATGAAGATGAACATAAACACACACCTTCACTCCACACTGAGGGTTTCCACAGAACCGAACCCCAGATATGAATGAACTGCAGCCAAGAGAATCTGGCTCTGGTGCCTATGCAGACCATAATGTAGCCTAAACGTGTTCTTTATGCATTTTGTCCAATATCCCTTCTATCCTGTTTATTAAATGGTGACTATTGTTTTCATACAGATTCAGCTGAAAGTTTGTCTTACTTCTCCGTCTCATAAAGAACATTACTTCTGTTTTTTCAGATGAGAATTTAAATCTTCCCCCATATTTCATCTTGTTTTATCCCTTCATGCAGTTTTTGTTTTTGTTTTTGTACAAGTTCCAAATTTCTTCCTTTTTTCCATAAGGCCCCATCATCTGCAGATAATCACCTTCTCACATCTGGTGACAGCGTTCCAAAGATCAAGTTATTTATTGCATTGAGAATAATATAATACTGACTACACTGACTACACTGATTACACTGACTACACTGATTACACTGACTACACTGATTACACTGACTACACTGACTACACTGATTACACTGACTACACTGACTACACTGATTACACTGACTACACTGATTACACTGACTACACTGATTACACTGACTACACTGACTACACTGATTACACTGACTACACTGACTACACTGACTACACTGATTACACTGATTACACTGACTACACTGATTACACTGACTACACTGACTACACTGATTACACTGACTACACTGACTACACTGATTACACTGATTACACTGACTACACTGACTACACTGACTACACTGATTACACTGACTACACTGACTACACTGACTACACTGACTACACTGATTACACTGATTACACTGATTAGACTGACTACACTGACTACACTGACTACACTGATTACACTGATTACACTGATTACACTGATTAGACTGACTACACTGACTACACTGACTACACTGATTACACTGACTACACTGATTACACTGACTACACTGACTACACTGATTACACTGATTACACTGACTACACTGATTACACTGACTACACTGACTACACTGATTACACTGATTACACTGACTACACTGATTACACTGATTACACTGATTACACTGACTACACTGACTACACTGATTACACTGATTACACTGACTACACTGATTACACTGATTACACTGACTACACTGATTACACTGACTACACTGATTACACTGACTACACTGACTACACTGATTACACTGATTACACTGACTACACTGATTACACTGACTACACTGATTACACTGACTACACTGACTACACTGATTACACTGATTACACTGACTACACTGATTACACTGACTACACTGACTACACTGATTACACTGATTACACTGACTACACTGATTACACTGATTACACTGATTACACTGATTACACTGACTACACTGATTACACTGATTACACTGATTACACTGACTACACTGACTACACTGATTACACTGATTACACTGACTACACTGACTACACTGATTACACTGACTACACTGACTACACTGATTACACTGACT
>NC_136534.1:27352731-27370231 GCF_910591455.1 Pholis gunnellus
ATAACATGTCAATACCATAACAATAACATGTCAATAACATAATAACATGTCAATAACATGTCAATAACATGACAATAACATATCAATAACATGACAATAACATATCAATAACATGTCAATAACATAATAACATGTCAATAACATAATAACATGTCAATAACATATCAATAACATGACAATAACATATCAATAACATGACAATAACATATCAATAACATGTCAATAACATAATAACATGTCAATACCATAACAATAACATGTCAATAACATAATAACATGTCAATAACATGACAATAACATAATAACATGTCAATAACATGTCAATAACATAATAACATGTCAATAACATGTCAATAACATGACAATAACATATCAATAACATGTCAATAACATAATAACATGTCAATAACATGTCAATAACATGACAATAACATGACAATAACATATCAATAACATGACAATAACATATCAATAACATGTCAATAACATAATAACATGTCAATAACATAATAATAACATGACAATAACATATCAATAACATGTCAATAACATAATAACATGTCAATAACATGTCAATAACATAATAACATGTCAATAACATGTCAATAACATAATAACATGTCAATAACATATCAATACCATAATAATAAGAACATGTCAATAACATAATAACATGTCAATAACATAATAATAACATGTCAATAACATAATAATAACATATCAATAACATAATAGTAATAACATGTCAATAACATGATAACATGATGATAACATAACAACATAATAATAATTCATATTTCTGTCTCCCCCTCCTCCCCACAGCCCTCCCTAAATTCATGTCTCACCCAGAGTCTGTGGCAGTGGATGAAGGGGGCGTGGCCAGACTCACCTGTCAGGTAAATGGAATCCCAGAAGCCAACATCACCTGGCAGAGAGACCGACGCCCACTGAGCACTGAGCACCCCAGGTAGGTTTTTACATGTATTAATATATACTCAAGGTGTAATTAACATGTACTTAATGTATATTTTATGTGTATTTCAGGTACACTCTGCTGCCTAACGGCGTGCTGCAGATCACCGGCGTTCGAAGAACAGACAGCGGTTTGTTTCGCTGCGTCGCCTCAAACATCGCCAACACTCGATACAGCCACGAGGCCCAGCTGTCCGTCACCGGTAAGACCAGACTGAGGGCAAAGATAGACCCAACTAAAAGACCAAACTGAGGGCACAGAAACCCCTCTCTCACCTCAATGTTTTATGGTTCCGGTCCAGTTGCAGGATTCAGGATCTACCGAGAACCCGTCATCCTGTCCGGTCCTCAGAACCTCACCATCAACGTCCACCAGACGGCCATCTTGGAATGCATCGCCACAGGCAACCCCCGGCCCATCGTGTCCTGGAGTCGCCTTGGTAACCAGAAAACACCAAACACCCAACAGTTATTGATCTGTTATTGTTATTATTGTGGTAACCAGGTAACACGATGCCCTGTGTGTGTGTGTGTGTGTGACAGACGGACGCTCCATCGGGGTCGAGGGGATCCAGGTGTTGGGAACCGGGAACCTGATGATCTCTGACGCCACGTTGAAGCATTCTGGAATTTATGTTTGTTCAGCGAACAGACCAGGAAGTAGATCCAGAAGAACGGCCGTGGGACGCCTCGTAGTACAAGGTACCTCATAGTACTTCATGATACTTCAGAATACTTTATGATACCTCATAATAACTCATAATACCTCATCATTCTTTATAATAGTTAATAACCCTAACCCACTTCATGATACTTCATTTGCATGTTGTGTTTTCATGAATAATATTAAATATCTTCATCACATGACGATCAGCTCACTCACTGAGCTCTTATTGTGGAAACACTTCCTGTTTAACAGCAGCTCACTCACTGAGCTCTTATTGTGGAAACACTTCCTGTTTAACAGCAGCTCGGTTTGACTGATGAACTTGAACTCATCGTGTCGAGTGTGTAAACACACATGAAGTGTGTGTGTGTGTGTGTGTGTCATTAGGCTCAGTTTGCTGCTCTTCACCTCCCCGACCTCTGACCTCTGACCTCTGACCTCCTCAGTAGACCAGATGAGAAGAGGAGGAGTCAGGAGACAAAGAGACTCAGTGAAGCCTCCTGATGTTAAAACGCTACTGATAGAGAGAAGAAGAAGAAGAAGAAGAAGAAGAAGAAGAAGAAGAAGAACATTAATAATAATAATAATAATAATTTGAAGCGTTTCTTTGTTCTCGGCTCATAAAATAGAAACAGAAACATTCTTTTCGTATTTCATCTTAGAAGTTCTCTGGAGAACAATGTGAGAGCTTTAAGAAACATTTTAGAACCTTTAGGAACCTTTAAAAACATAGAACGTTTAAAGAAGCTTTTTATTTGGAACAATTCTGAACATTCGGGATCCTTTAAGAACCTTTACAAACATTAACAAACACGTTTAAACAATGAAGAACCTTTAGGAACCTCAACGATCCTCCAGAAACCAGAACCAGCCTTCAGAACATCTGTGAACGATATAAACGGTTCAGATCTAATGAGAGTCAGTGAAGAATGACCTCTGACCTCCATCACAGCAGCCTGCACCTCCTCCTCCTCTTCCTCCCCGTCTGGTTCAGGTTCAGGTTCAGGTTCATGTTCAGGACTCTCCAGGACCCCTCAACCTAAACCCTGATCTGGGTTCTTTGACATAAATCATTCTCAGGGTTTAAAATGTTTTCAGACGTTTTATTTGTTATATGTATATATATATATATATATACATTTTATTGTGAAAGGAAACAGGAAACAGGAAGCAGAAGAACAACAATGACTGAAACAATAATTGATAATCAGAACTCTTATTGATGAAATATCTTATTGATGTTTCAGCTCGTAAACACAAACTCTGTTCTGGGTGCTGAGGAGGAGACGGGAGGGGTCAGAGGTCACACAGGCTCATTGTGAGTGTGTGAGTGTGTGAGTGTGTGAGTGTGTGAGTGTGTGAGTGTGTGTGAGTGTGTGAGTGTGTGAGTGTGTGAGTGTGAGTTTGTTTCCCACACTCAGAGCTTCATTACAATAACTATTAGCATGTGAAGAGTTCACTTCACAATGAGGACTTTATTCACTCTGAAGCTCCGTCTGTCGCACGAATATCACAAATATTTATGAATATTTATGAACATTTAAATATTTAAATGTTCATAAATATTCAGGAACCTTTAGAGACTTCTTCTTCTCTCTTATGAACAAAACTAACTGATGATTAGTAACTCAAATATTCAAATAAATCGTTTTTGGACTCACGAGAGAAATTAAGCATTTAATAAAGAGGAAAATATTATGAACACATTTTAACAAGTTTTGCTCTTATTTTAAGAAACAAATTGATATTCAGTTCTGAAACAAAGATTATTTTAATTTGACAGATCTGAAGATTGTTTTTCATTGTTTCAGTTATTTAGAAAATAGAGACAGAAAGAAACAGAATTAATAAAATATTATAATGTGTGTGTGTTCTGCTCTTGAGTCACAGAGTGTGTGAAAGGTCAGAGGTCGTCTCTTCATGAAGCCCCTCCCCCCTACTCTACATACGGGGGTCAGAGGTCGGGGGGGGGGGGGGGTGACGGAGACACATGTGTGTAAGTGGTCTCCCTGTTACCGTGGAGACGGACCGTCCAGAGGCGAGACAGCACCTGTCTGTCTGCTGGATGGGGGGGGGGGGAGTCAGAGGCTGTTCTTCTTCTGCTGCTGCTGAAGAAGAAGAACAGCATGGAGGAGAAGAAGAAGAGAAGTTCTGACAGTATGATAGTACTACTACAGTTAATACTACTGACAGTATGATAGTACTACTACAGTTAATACTACTGACAGTATGATGATTTGTGTCTGCAGCTCCTCCAGAGTTCGTGCAGTGGCCTCAGTCCGTGTCCAGACCAGCAGGTGGCAGCTCTGTCTTCAGCTGCACGGCTACCGGAGCTCCAGAGCCGCATCTCATCTGGCTGAAGAACGGGAAACTACTGACACCGAGCGGCAACGTGAAGCTCACCAACGGAAACACGTGAGAACATCAACACACACATGTTCATCAGCTGAGGACAGTGAGGAGGAGGAGGAGGAGGAAGACTAGAGACCTGTAACATACAGGACTAGAGACCTGTAACGTACAGGACTAGAGGCCGGTATCGTACAGGACTAGAGACCGGTATCGTACAGGACTAGAGGCCGGTATCGTACAGGACTAGAGGCCGGTATCGTACAGGACTAGAGGCCGGTATCGTACAGGACTAGAGGCCGGTATCGTACAGGACTAGAGGCCGGTATCGTACAGGACTAGAGGCCGGTATCGTACAGGACTAGAGACCGGTATCGTACAGGACTAGAGGCCGGTATCGTACAGGACTAGAGACCGGTATCGTACAGGACTAGAGACCGGTATCGTACAGGAGTAGAGACCGGTATCGTACAGGAATAGAGACCGGTATCGTACAGGACTAGAGGCCGGTATCGTACAGGACTAGAGACCGGTATCGTACAGGACTAGAGGCCGGTATCGTACAGGACTAGAGGCCGGTATCGTACAGGACTAGAGGCCGGTATCGTACAGGACTAGAGACCGGTATCGTACAGGACTAGAGGCCGGTATCGTACAGGACTAGAGACCTGTAACATACAGGACTAGAGACCGGTATCGTACAGGACTAGAGGCCGGTATCGTACAGGACTAGAGACCTGTAACATACAGGACTAGAGACCGGTATCATACAGGACTAGAGACCGGTATCATACAGGACTAGAGGCCGGTATCATACAGGACTAGAGACCTGTAACATACAGGACTAGAGGCCGGTATCATACAGGACTAGAGGCCGGTATCGTACAGGACTAGAGACCTGTAACATACAGGACTAGAGACCGGTATCATACAGGACTAGAGACCGGTATCATACAGGACTAGAGGCCGGTATCATACAGGACTAGAGACCTGTAACATACAGGACTAGAGGCCGGTATCATACAGGACTAGAGGCCGGTATCGTAAAGGACTAGAGACCTGTAACATACAGGACTAGAGACCAGTATCATACAGGACTAGAGGCCGGTATCATACAGGACTAGAGACCTGTAACATACAGGACTAGAGGCCGGTATCATACAGGACTAGAGACCTGTATCGTACAGGACTAGAGACCTGTAACATACAGGACTAGAGGCCGGTATCATACAGGACTAGAGACCTGTATCATACAGGACTAGAGACCTGTAACATACAGGACTAGAGGCCGGTATCATACAGGACTAGAGACTGGTATGTGAGAGAATCCTGCTCTCTGTCTCCGCAGGACTCTGGCCATCACCCGGATCACCCCACAGGATGAGGCCATCTATCAGTGCATCGCCGAGAACAGCGCTGGCACCAACCAGGCCAGCGCCCGGCTCGCCATCAGCCAGGGGCCCGACCTCCCTGAGGCCCCCACCGGCCTCCAGGCCTCGGCCCTCAGCTCCAGCAGCCTGGAGCTGGTCTGGGACCAGCCGGCGGAGCACGTCAGCCAGCAGATCATAGGATACGTGCTGCACATCAGACGCCTGGGGGGTAAGGGACCTGACAGGAGACCAGGTTCAGCAGGACTTGTTTTGTTTTTGTTGTTCCCTCTGACTTCTGACCTCTGACTTCCTCAGAGCCAGACAGTGCCGAGCTGCAGGAGGCCGTCAGTAAGACCACCTTCAGACACGAGTCCATCAACCTGGAAGCAGCCACCACCTACTCCGTCTACCTGAAGGCGTACTCCGCTCTGGGAGGAAGCCAGCAGTCCAACGCCATCACTGCCACCACACAGGGGGGCGGTACGTCCTGTCCACCTTAAAACACTGTCCACCTTAAATACTGTCCACCTTAAACACTGTCCACCTTAAATACTGTCCACCTTAAACACTGTCCACCTTAACCACTGTCCACCTTAAACACTGTCCACCTTAAATACTGTCCACCTTAAAACACTGTCCACCTTAAATACTGTCCACCTTAAATACTGTCCACCTTAAATACTGTCCACCTTAAAACACTTTAAATCTGTCCACTTTAAATATCGTTCCACATGTAAATACAGTCTTTCTGTCTGCCCCACAGTTCCCAGTTCTCCCAGTTTCTTCACTAAGGTGCTGAACCAGACGGCCATGCAGGTGTACTGGGAGCTGCCCAGTAAGCCAGGGAAGCAGGAGGGCTTCAGACTGGAGTACCGTGGGGTTTCCAACCCAGAAGTCCACGGGCAGGACACCTTCCCGGGACACATCAACACCCACACCATCTCCCACCTGGGTCAGTTAAAGGAACAGTGCAACAATTCACAGTTAGTTATCCAGTTAGTTAGTTAACTAACCAGTCCAGCAGTCAGCTGGAGTAGTAAACAAGATGCTGCAACAAACAAATAGCTCCAATGCTAAATTACTAAAGTCTCCTTTTACATTTTTCTGATCAATAAACAACTACAAGCTATTTGATTTAGCTTGTTGCTATTATGCTAATGTTTACTTAGCTCAGGGGTCAGCAACCTTTACCAGCCAAAGAGACACTTCGTCATATTTTACACCAAATAAAATGCGTCTGGAGCCGCAAAAGCTCTTTGATGTCAGTTTATAAAGTTTTATATAAAGTTATGTTATTTATACAAAAACTATAGTTTGTTGTGTTTATGAAATTATAGAAGAAGAATAAAGACACTTGTTGACATGTTGTTGCTATTTTACGTGTTCTAACAATAAACTCTGATGAAGAGGAGAGTTTGCAGCAGTTGAGGAATCGCTCTTCATCGCTCTTCATCGCTCGTCTCCATCGTGATGCTTTCAGCTCATGTTGTGTGTTTGTTCTGGAAGCTTCTTTCAACTTTACAGTTTGTGTTGTTTGCACATTTCTCTCCACACATGAAGCATCAGGTGAGCAGCATCGTTCACAGTGAAGCAGATGAATCCGTCCACGCAGAGTTAAACTCGGTTTCCTCCGTGACTTCTCTGTTTGTGGATTTATCCATCGATGGTTTACTGAGGCGGCTCTGCAGATCATGATCAGCTGCAGGGAAAGACTCTGTGCAGCGACGGGAGATGCAGGAGGCGGATCACGCAGCGCCGCCGTTTATGAATATTTTACTATTTTGCTCGACAGAGTTTGAATCCAGGTTGATGAGATCTTTCATAAATATATTTTCTTCAATGTATTTCTTCATACGTGGCTGTGATGTAGTGCTCACTGATACAATATATATGAGATGTGGCTTTCAGATCTCAGCAATATGTTTGTGAATGTGTGAATCTGACAACAGAGACAGGAAACAGCTGCTGCTGTTACACGAACACAACACACGCACGGAAGGAAACCAGCAGGTTTGAAACCAGTAGGACGCAACACCGGCACCCACTGATGCCCCGTGTACGTGAATAGTCACGTGATATTCGTTTTCAGGCGTTTAAGTCTGGACGGAGATTATCTCGAAAACGATGCTTAAACGCCGTGTGGACGGACGACTCAGGGAGCCGCGGGTTGCCGACCCTTGACTTAGCTGGTTAATGGTTACTGTGTGGCTAACTGTGTCTCACTAACAGACTAATAGGTAGTTACAACATTAAAACTAGCTTTAAAACGTTAGCCTGAAGCTAGCATGTCATCAAACATAATATGATCAAAAACAATAAAACACTGGTGAATACTTTGTGGTTGTTGGAAGACTAGTAGTTTTCCCCTGCTTCCAGTTTTTTGTGCTAAGCTAGGCTAAACATTTGATATAACGCTAATACAAGTTCAGTGTATTAACGAACAGCCCAGTGGGGAGAAATGTTCCTGTCAACCTCAAATAATATGAATTTAGATTTAAAAGAACGACAGAAGTGTTGATTAAATAAACAAACAGTCACTAATGCTAACTATTTAACATCAGTGGCTAACTTTCCAGAAGGTATGAGGACGAGGCTAACAGTGGGGTAGCCATCTTGGAATAAGTTGAGAACTAAATAAAAATAATAACTGATAAAAATGACTACAATATAAAATAACTAGCTTAGCATCGGACATGTAGCTGTAACAACATCGGCTACCAATAACCAGCTAACAACACCAAGCTAGAAACAACATTGAGTATGCTAGCAGTTTCCCCCTGCCTCCAGTGTTTGTGCTAAGCTAGTCGTTAGCCTGTTTGACTGTTTTGTTTTTCTTCCTGCAGAGCCGGCAGCGGTTTATGAGATCCAGCTGGTGGCGTTTAACGGGAACGGAGACGGTCCGGCCAACCGCCGCCTCGTGTCTCTGTCCGAGGGAGGAAACAGTGCAGCAGGTAGGAGCCTCACCGTGACCTCTGACCTCTCTGTGGCCCGTGAACAAACCAGTGGAACCAGTTTAACCTGCTTGTTGTCTCCACCAGCTGGTCCCACTGGTCCCAGCTGTAACTGTGATCAGTCCCACGGCTCCATGTCGGCTCTGCTGGTCGGCGTTCACAGCGGCTTCGCCTGCATCCTCTGCTGCCTGCTGCTCATCCTGCTGGGATACAGACGCAGGTAAGACCTTCATCATTATCATCATCAACATCATCATCATCACCACCTTCATCATCATCATCGTCATCATCATCGTCATCACCTTCATCGTCATCACCTTCATCATCATCATCATCATCATCGTCAACATCGTCGTCATCGTCGTCACCATCATCATCGTCGTCGTCGTCACCGTCGTCGTCATCATCCTCACTCTGTTCTGGGTTCAGCTTCTTCTGCAGAAAGTCAACGAGCTGGGAGACTCCGCCCACTCTGAATGGTGTCAGAGGTGCTAAAGGTCACACACCTGAGAGCATCGAGCTGAGCCAGGTAACACACACACACACACACACACAGGTATACTTCTGTACTTGTGAGGACCTAAACTAAACCTCAACCTGAGTTGGACCTTAAACCAGGTCTGAACCCTCAGACACCTGAAGGTTTATCCCAAAAGTGAGGACGAGACAAACTGTCCACGCTCAGAGAAGGGTCCTCACAAAGATAGAACTACAAGAACACACACACACAGCTCCTGATGGCTTGTTCTCAGTAAAGTTTTTTAGTCTCATTAGTGCATTTGTTAACGTTTTACGTACTCTAATCGGGTTCTGGGTTCGATTCCCGTTCTGGGCAGCCCCCTGGTAACTTAAAGGTTTTTGTTAAATTCTAACTCAGCTCAGGATTATGGATTATTGGATGATGGATTATGATGTGAATGTATAATATTTGGTGTCTAGGCTAACTAATAACTTCCACCTTGTGAGAAGAGTCATATGATGTCCAATGTAAACTATTTTTCCTTTTTATATGTGTAACAAATCTTTTTTGTCGTAGTTTTCATTGACGTTACATTAGAAGAAAATCTGGGCTCTTATTTTGGTAGTTTGGTCCACATGACATCACCTCACCATGTGACATTGTCCCTGTCTGCTCCGCCCACAGAGATGTGACTCCGCCCCTCCTCCAGTGATGGTCATGGTTGAACCGACTCCACCCGTCCAGCCCGGCACAGGCACCGGATAAAACACCACACACTGCTAACTCCTCCTCCTCTTCCTCCTCTTCCTCTTCCTCCTCCTCCTGCTCCTCCTCCTCTTTCTCCTCCAGCCTGTGGTTACCTCCTCTCCTCCTGACAGCCTGACAGCCTTACAGCCACTTCAGCCTTTATGAATGACTGAGATTAGAGTTTGTCTTTGAGATTATTGAGATGAGAGATGATGAGTCTGTCTGAGGAACTTTCAGAGAGCATCTGATACCACAAGGGAACGAGATACTTCACAACACCTCGAGATACTTCACAACACCTCGAGATACTTCACAACACCTCGAGATACTTCATAGATGTCCACGTCCTTTGATTCCAATTCATGATATTTTCGTCTTCAGACTGAAACCAAAGACCTTTAAAACAAACATTTGTCAGAACCTTGAAGCCGGTGATCCGGAGTTCCAGTGATCCGGTTCCCGTGTGGTATCAGATGCTGACGTCACCGTTGTGGCGTCCCGGATGCTTCCTGTTGAAACCAAAACCTTTTTTCCTTCAGTTTGGGTTAATTTTTGAGTTTTTGTCACCGTCGGTGCCGAGTATCCTGAGACAATGAGGCCTTCCACCGGTCTGACCAGAGACCGGGTCCTCAGAGCATCCAGCGTTGGGTTCAGGTGAACTACCTGAGCAGGTGTCATTCGTCGGTCCTCTGAGGCCCAGAACCAAAGGGATTTATTATATCTCTGGTCAGCAGGTGACTGTGGAGGAACTCTCCTCTGCACTGCTTTAGCCTTTTAGTGTTTGTTTGTGTCGCCGAGTTCGCCTCAGGTCAGGATGTAGAGGAAGCCAACAGTCAGCTGGTTGTTCTATGTTCTACCTCCCTCCCTCCCTCCCTCCCTCCTGACTCTCCCACCAAACTCTTTACTTCCAAAGAGAGCTACCTCAGGCTCAACGCCAAACGCCTGAGCTACAGGCAACCGTTAGCCTCCTGATGCTGGTCAAGCTAACCTACCTCAAAACCAAAAGCCTCCTCTGGGGCCTCTCAGTCTACCTTTTTGTACCAATGCCGATGTCCTGTGCCGGACCGTCACCCAGAAACCCCTTCGAACTCCGAATGTCGCACCCCCTGACCCCTGGACCGGCCCATCGTAGTCCTCCACAAAGAGAAGCTTTGACTTTGTGTTCTTGTTTGACTCATGAGGGACACTTCCTGTCTGACTCCAACAGCTTCCTCCAGTGCTGCCTTCAGGACCCCAACAGTGTTTCAGATTAGAAAAAAACATCTTCTGAGCTCCATGAACCTGGATCGAACCGTCTGAGGTGCAAAACCTGCTCCAGATCTGAACATATAGGGTCCAAAATCCTCTGGAGGGTGGACCATAGTCCTGATCCTCTAAAGCTGAACAACCTGCACGAAGTCTTCTTTCATCCTGGCAGTGTCTTAACTTTTGAGGTCCAACAAACTGGTCCAAAGCCTATAAACCTTCTGTCGGATGCAGGTATCAGCTTCTAAAGCCCCATAATGGACCATAGTCCTGACCTTCAACAGGGTCCCGGGTCATGGTCTTATCTTTAACAGCCTGGGAATCAAGACTATTAGCTTCTAAATTAGAACTAGAACTCAATAACAAAAAACCTGATCCAGATCCCAGCTTTCAGGTCTCAAAGTCTTACCCGAGATGTTACCTTTGAGCAGCATTGGGTCCCGGTTCATAGTCTTATCTTTAACGGTCTGGGAGCTTGTTTACTACCTAATTCTACTGATATTTCAGGGCTGTTAGCTTCTAGGTGTTCTTTTGGAGCTTAATAATGGACCAAAGTCTAGACCTTCAACAGTCAAAGACCTGAACCAGGTGCTCTGGTGAACACGTTTGGGTCCTGAAGCTCACTGGAGCTGTTTGGAGAACAGCTGTGTCCCTCAGAAGCATCTGTCCTGGTCTTCAGGGAGACGCCTCACCTCCACCTGAGGAGTTCAGTCGTCACCTGAGAGACAAACAGATGAACCAGGAAAGTGTGGACACTGTGGACGTCTCGGCCCATTTTCTGTCCCGAGTTTTTAATGAAAGTTTTTTTATCTTTTATTTTGGCGGAAGGTGGCCCACTTCCTGTCCGGTGTGTGCGGCCTCGTCGGCCATTTTTATATTGACCTCTAATGTCTTATAATGTCTGAAAGTAATTTCTAAACTTTCTCGTAGATGAACAGCAGCTTTCTGTAGAGTTTCAGCCAAAACTTCCAAATATTCTTAAAAAAACAAGCTGAACGACGTCCAAAGATATAAAAAATAATAGTAATAGTTTTTCACCAATTTCTGTTCAAACTGTTTGTTTTCACTCTGCTTCCTGTTTTCAGAGTCGAAGAACAAACAAAACCAAAAGAAATACTCACTTTCACATTTTTATATTTCAGATTAATACTTTGGAAGAAATGGAGTGAATATATATTTTCATATATTGTGATGATGAAGAGCTCCGAGTGTCAGGATGAGTTTAAAAAAGAACCAAATAACTGAATGACAGAGACCAAAATACCTGAAATATTACCTCAGTTCTTTGTGTTCAGTTTGTGGTTGAATGTCTTTACAGCTTCTGTCTGACAGTGAACCAGAGACCCTTAGACCAGGAGACCATTAGACCCTGAGACCCTTAGATCTTGAGACCCTGAAACCCTTAGAATCTGAGACCCTTAAACCCAGAGACCCTGAGACCCTTAGACCCTTAGACCCTGAAACTCTTAAACCCTGAGACCCTTAGACCCAGAGACCTCGTTAGTAGAATTATAAATGTGAGCAGAGACGAAAAGTCAAACTGAGTCTCTTCAGTTGGATTAACAAGCATCGTTGAGTCATGTCCAGTCTCATGGTGTTCATCTCTGGGGTCACTGTCAGAGTCAGAGTGTTTCTAAAAATATAAAACAAACTAAAATGTTTATAAAAAATAATGTTGGCTGTTCTTTTTCTAGAACTTTCTTCTTCTCAGTTTTATTTTTAGAGAAAGATTCTGCCAAAATGAAAACGTGTGAAGAAGAGCGTTTAAATTCTTTAATATTATTGCTAATAACATTAGGATTATTACCATTTCACTTTTTCTGATTCTTTTTGTTAGTTGAATGATGTGAATTTGTAGAATTTAAGAAATGTTTTCAGCTGAAGGTTGAATCACTAATGAGCCATATTTGATAATAAGCCATACGAGTGATTTCTGAGCCATATTCTCCACAGATGTAATATTTTATGATGTTTAATTCAGGCGTCCTGTCAACACGCCATAGTAACTAAGACTAAGACGTAGAGAACGTAGAGACCAAAGGCTAGAACCAATGAGAAAAGAGATGCTTTAATGTTTCTGATTTTCTTTTCTCTCAAAACTTTTATTTTCATTGTGTCATTTAAAAAATAAATAAATGAAAAGCACCCCAAAGCTTTAAACGGTTGAACCGAACAGACGAAACGTGAAGACGAGATTGACGGCTGAAAGTTTAACTTCAGCTTCTTCTTCTGTGGTTTTGAAATGTTTCACCATCTGTTCTCCTTTTTGATGTTTCGACACATGAAAACCAAATAAAACTGAATTGGAATAGAAAACAGACGTCTCGTTATTTATTGATTCATCATTAAAAACAAAGAAAATTCTAAGTTTGTCTTCAATAAAAGTGTTAAAATAAAATAAGAAAAACTCCAGCGGTAATAAATAGGGTTTTTTTAAGTTTAGTTTCAGCTAATTAATGTATATTGTTTTAATTTTTGTGTTTATATATTTTTTTAATTAATTCATTATTTGTTTGTTTTTAAGTTTGAAGGTGTAGAATGTGAGACATTCAATAAGTGAACCACTATCAGAATGTGATGAGGTCACAGTGTTGAGATATCTACTGACGTTAGCATGCTAACCAACTAGCTGCGTCCTGTCTTGTAGTACCACCTGTGACCTGTGGAGGCGACAGAGAGTCTCTGTAAAATCCAAAGCTCACCGCTAACTGAGACACATACACCTTTAATAATGTCGCATGATTGACTCATATCTATCATGTCAACCTGTAATGTACTGTAATGTAACCTCAGTTTATTATTAAACATATCATTATTTGTTTATTTATTATGAACAGATTCATTTATAAATATTCTAAATATTGAACTGGAACAGATGAAGAACATCATTGTATTTGACCTCTCTTTGTGAAGTCGGTCAGCTGTGATTGGTTATGTGTTTGTGTCTGTGTGTGTGTGTGTGTGTGTGTGTTTGTGTCTGTGTGTGTGTGTGTGTGTGTGACTGTGTCTGTATGTGATCATGTGTGTGACTGTGTCTGTTTGTGTGTGTGTGATCGTGTGTGTGTGATCGTGTGTGTGATCGTGTGTGTGACTGTGTCTGTGTGATTGTGTGTGTGTGTGATCATGTGTGTGACTGTCTGTTTGTGTGTGTGTGATCGTGTGTGTGATCCTGTGTGTGATTGTGTGTGTGATTGTGTGTGTATGTGTGTATATGTGACTGTAAAACTAGATGAACTGAACTCTTTCCAACAGAATCACAATAAAATGTTTTCGCCCTTTTAAAGCTGCAGGAAGTGATTTTTTGTCCAGACTCCAGAGTCCTGATCCACCTTCAGCTGATCCAGTTCAGGTTTTCATCATTAACTCCTGCTCTCTGATTGGTCGGTGGCAGTCTCCTGCCTGGTTGTTGGTGGCAGGCTCTGCCTCCTGCTCTGCGCTGCGAGGACTCCGCCCGGCGGACGGTCGGTCCGGAGATCTCAGCGAAGCGTTGCTCTTCGTGCCACGGCAGCAGGCGGCGAGGTCGGCCCTGAAGGACGGCGTGTAGAAGCCGTAGATCACCGGGTCGCAGCAGGTGTTCAGGTTCCCGAACACGAAGAGGCCGTGGTGCACATACTCAGGTGTGACGCGCAGCATGTCGGGCTGGAACCAGTACCAAATCCCCAGCAGGTAGTACGGAGTCCAGCACACCACGAAGGACAAGACGATGACCACCGTCATCTTCAGAGTCTTCATCCGGGCCTTTGGGATGATGTCGGTGCCGCTGCGCCGCAGGTACGACTCACCTGCTGAGAGAGGGAGAGGCAGGGGCATCGTTAGTGATGCCACACTGTCAGTGTGTTACAGGTGTGTTACAGGTATGTTATAGGTGTGTTACAGATGTGTTACTAGTGTTACAGGTGTGTTACAGATGTGTTACTGGTGTTACATGTGTGTTACCGGTGTGTTACAGGTGTGTTATAGGTATGATACAGGTGTGTTACAGATGTGTTACTGGTGTTACATGTGTGTTACCGGTGTGTTACAGGTGTGTTACAGATGTGTTACTGGTATTACAGGTGTGTTACAGATGTGTTACAGGTATGTTACAGGTGTATACAGATGTGTTACAGCTGTGTTACAGATGTGTTACAGCTGTATACACCTACATAGGTGTGTTACAGATGTGTTACTGGTATTACAGGTGTGTTACTGGTGTGTTACAGGTATGATACAGGTGTGTTACAGATGTGTTACAGCTATGTTACAGGTGTATACAGATGTGTTACAGCTGTGTTACTGGTGTGTTACCGGTGTGTCTCACCTTTGTCTCTCAGGTGCTGCAGGTGGATGTGCAACAGGATGCGGCTGTAGCAGCAGCTCATCACCAGCAGGGGGACGACGTACAGCGTGGTGAAGTGGAACATGTTGTACACTGTTTCCTGCCAGCGGCGGCTGAAGCTGCCGTGAGTCGCACACTGAGTGAAGTCCACAGCCTCGACTCTGATTGCCCGGAAGATAAACAGCTGGAGGGAGACAGACAGGTGAAGTCTTCAGGTAGAGTGAAGCTCATCGAGAGGCTCCAATCAGTTCTAACAAACCAAGTTCATCAATAAACGATGTTTCTGCAGCTAAAATTCAGAGAAACAGTTTGTTTCAGTTCTGTTTTCCAGCTGATGTGCCTCTTAGCATTGTGAGCATTCCTCATAGAAACCAAGGGGAGCCGTTAGCCCGAGCTAACAGCAGGAGGTTTCTCACATTTTAATCTCTCCATCAGAAACCAGAACATTCCTGCAGGGATTTCATGTTTCTGTCACCTGACGGAGGAACTTTCACCTGGATCACAGAGAAGAACGACTTCACGACAATAAGTATGATGATAAAGATAATAAAGATCATGTGATCTCTTCTGTAAACAGAATGATAAACAGATCTCTTCTCCTTCAGTTTGTCCTTCAGCTCAGCAGATTATCATAACATAAATATTAATGTTAGAGATTCATATTAAAGACTCATGTAAAGCTCTCAGCTGCTGGATGAAATATTCAAAAGATGAGAAGAGAAAACGCAAAGAGCAGCAGGAGAAGAAAAGACAGTATATATGTATATATATATATATATATATATATATAGACATGTCATATATATGTATATATATACATATATATGTATATATATACTGTATATATATAAATATATTATATTTATATATACAGTATATATATAAATATACAGGTTGAAACTGTGATTACTTCAGCTGATATTCCAGAACTGCTAACTCGATACTAACCTTCTGTTTCTATATTGTGAAGGCTGCTTTTATTGTGAAGGTCTTGACACTGAGACAGGAAGCTGTTCCTGTTTAAATCTAAGCTTCCAGTTAATTTGACCAATGACTAATGATTACTTGTCATGTGTTACCTGTGGTCGTGTGTTACCTGAGGTCGTGTGTTACCTGTGGTGATGTGTTACCTGAGGTCATGTGTTACCTGAGGTCGTGTGTTACCTGAGGTCATGTGTTACCTGAGGTCGTGTGTTACCTGAGGTCGTGTGTTACCTGTGGTCGTGTGTGACCTGAGGTCGTGTGTTACCTGTGGTCGTGTGTTACCTGAGGTCGTGTGTTACCTGTGGTCGTGTGTTACCTGAGGTCGTGTGTTACCTGTGGTCGTGTGTTACCTGAGGTCGTGTGTTACCTGTGGTCGTGTGTTACCTGAGGTCGTGTGTTACCTGAGGTCGTGTGTTACCTGTGGTGATGTGTTACCTGAGGTCGTGTGTTACCTGTGGTCGTGTGTTACCTGTGGTCGTGTGTTACCTGAGGTCGTGTGTTACCTGTGGTCGTGTGTTACCTGTGGTCGTGTGTTACCTGAGGTCGTGTGTTACCTGTGGTCGTGTGTTACCTGAGGTCGTGTGTTACCTGAGGTCGTGTGTTACCTGTGGTGATGTGTTACCTGAGGTCGTGTGTTACCTGTGGTCGTGTGTTACCTGTGGTCGTGTGTTACCTGAGGTCGTGTGTTACCTGAGGTCGTGTGTTACCTGTGGTCGTGTGTTACCTGTGGTCGTGTGTTACCTGTGGTCGTGTGTTACCTGTGGTCGTGTGTTACCTGAGGTCGTGTGTTACCTGTGGTCGTGTGTTACCTGTGGTCGTGTGTTACCTGTGGTCGTGTGTTACCTGTGGTCGTGTGTTACCTGTGGTCGTGTGTTACCTGAGGTCGTGTGTTACCTGTGGTCGTGTGTTACCTGTGGTCGTGTGTTACCTGAGGTCGTGTGTTACCTGAGGTCGTGTGTTACCTGTGGTCGTGTGTTACCTGTGGTCGTGTGTTACCTGTGGTCGTGTGTTACCTGTGGTCGTGTGTTACCTGTGGTCGTGTGTTACCTGTGGTCGTGTGTTACCTGAGGTCGTGTGTTACCTGTGGTCGTGTGTTACCTGTGGTCGTGTGTTACCTGAGGTCGTGTGTTACCTGTGGTCGTGTGTTACCTGAGGTCGTGTGTTACCTGAGGTCGTGTGTTACCTGAGGTCGTGTGTTACCTGTGGTCGTGTGTTACCTGTGGTCGTGTGTTACCTGAGGTTATGTGTTACCTGAGGTTATGTGTTACCTGTGGTTGTGTGTTACCTGTGGTCGTGTGTTACCTGAGGTCGTGTGTTACCTGTGGTCGTGTGTTACCTGAGGTTGTGTGTTACCTGAGGTCGTGTGTTACCTGTGGTCGTGTGTTACCTGAGGTTATGTGTTACCTGAGGTTATGTGTTACCTGAGGTTGTGTGTTG
>NC_136534.1:27377731-27417731 GCF_910591455.1 Pholis gunnellus
ATAGATCGTCGTTGGATGGGGAAATTTAGGCAAAAACTACACTAAAGATTAGGTGATTGGAAGGATAATGTTGCTCGTATATTGTTAAGTTAGGCAGTTCTCTGAGTGAGCGGGTTAGGCGGGTATTCATGGGATGCAGGAAGTAGCAGAGCAGAGGAGCCGTCCTGCTCCTGACATTCTGCTGATGTCAGTGACGCATCTTTAATTTCAAGAAGTGATTGGAAAACAAGCCACATAGTGGAAATGTTTAATGATAGATAAACCGTGGAACATTACTGTTCTTTGACTGAAGTAAGGTTTTGAATTTAGGACTTTAACTTGTATTTTTCAACTGTGGTTTTGATCATTTTACTTCAGTAAAATATCTTAAAACTTCTTCCACCACTGTTTATGAAGTTATTTAATGTCTTGACATTCATATCACATTATTATCAGACAAACAGTCCAGTTAGAGTTCAGTTAACCTGCTGCATGTCTCTGGACTGTGAGAGCTGAAGAACGAGTCAAACACAGAAATAAAGTGAAATACAAGACACATTGTTATGTCTTTCCTGTCTGAGTTTATTCTTCATATTTAGCCTTTTGTTTACAATAACTGAATGAAAACAAAGAGAAGTATGACATTGTGTTTCAGTGTCGTCCAACAGCAGCCAATAATAAACACAACGTTCATGAAGAGCTGACGTTCTGTCAGATGTTGGAAGTGAACGAATGGACTCAGAGTGATTAGTTCAGTGACTTCCTGTACAGGTACATGGTCCCACTGATGTATTTCTCATTCTGCACGTCTTCACGATGATTAAACACATCGATCATGTATTTGTCCATCTCTTTGGTGATCACATGACTCCAGAGTTCCTCCTCCTCCATCAGCTGCAGCTCTTTCTCCATACACACTTTGTATTTGTTTCCAGACTCTGACTTTAGGCCGTTTCTCGACATGTAAATGTATCCTCCTGCAGGAATGAAATATTCAATGATTAAAGACCTGAAGAAGAAGAATTTATTCTCCTCTAATATCATGTCATCCTGTGAGACTCTCAGGGTTTAGAGTACAGTAGTTGAGAGCTTTAACGTCTCTAAGTTTATACAAAAGTAAATAACAGCTACAGAAAAATCCAGCAAAGAAGTAAGAAAAACGTACATTTTTTGCACAAGTCAATGTCAACGTCACTGTTTTCATTTGTATTAAAAAACAGACAATGTTTGGGCTGAATTTTGGGAGTTACTAACAAATATTAGTAAATCATCTGCATAGAATAACACTTCCTGCTTCCTCTTTCTCAAAAAAGACACTTTAATACCATCAGGTTCAACCATGGCAATAAACGGTTCTGATTCTATTTGAATTCATGCTCCCAAGAGAACACATGAGCAGTGTTGGTTACCTGGTTTAGCAGCGAGGCAGAGCTCCCTGATGACACTGACCGGCACAAAACCATCTCGTAAAGCGCCAACGATCATCACCACATCAAACATCCCTGAAACCAAGAGGAGGAGGAGTTAGCTTGTGTTTTATGAAGAGGTGGAGCTGTGGCCATAGAAAGAGAATGAATGTGTATAAGTCACATTATTATCTCTTCTCTTTTTTTATTCAATTCTTGAACAAATAAACAAAACAGAGTATACGTGAGAACGCGGATGTATTCTAAACGCCCACTCTTTCTCAGAGGAAAAGGAAAAGTAGCCACTAATTAGCTTCAGAACACTATTCTAGGCATTCCTGCTTCATTGGTACAGCGTCCACAGCCGCCAGACAAACGTCCCTCTGCTGCTTCACCAGCTGGTTGTGGTTTTGGTTCTTGCTCATTAAAAAAAACTTGATGATTCGTAAGCAAATTCTAGTATTTTGAGTATTTCTTTTATGATTTCCTAGAGGAAGTATGGTTTATTGTGGATGGACGTCAGATATTATGATATCCTCTAGAATTGTAGGTCACACTGAAACATTCCATTTCATGTCTGTGTGTTCACATTTGACTGAGTGGTGAAGAAGAGAAGATTTAACAGTTTTCACTTTAATTCACCTCCTGCAGTATCTTTAAACCCTGATCCCCTGCGGTGAGAGAAGTGTGTATGTAGTGTGAGTGTAGTGTACCGGTCTGCGCCGGCAGTGGCTCTGTTCCCAGTAAGGCCAGTTTGAGCTCCTTATAGAGGCCGGTCTTAGCAGCTTGATCCAGCATGCCTTGACTGCCGTCCACTCCCACAAAGTGCTTGAAGCCCAGTTCAACCATCTGTAAACACAAGAAGAAGAAGACGACCAACATTAACAGTGAAACCTCCAAAGAGTCAGGCTTTGGTCTGATCGTCTGTCCGTCCAGCACTTTAAAGTCTGACACCGTCGGGCCCTCAGACACTTAGTAATCTACATAAAAACTTTGATAATAAAAGTTAAGAGAAGTTAAAAGGTTGTTTTCTCAAGATTAATAGCAGTGAAGCAGTTGCACTACAACATATAATTTGGATCATAAATATACACAGGTTAATGGTAGCGATCGGTCTGGGTGGGGTTGCATGCAGATTGGTATGCACAATATCAGTTCTGGTGGTGTGAGTAGTAGTGGTCCCCCCATGGTATGGGACACTAGTCTTGATTCAATACTGTTCCCTAAACATTTTACCATGAGCCTTTATGCAATCCGCACTTAGAACTGAATAGTATGGACTCTTTTTTTACCAGATGTAAACATAATTTATTGTCAACAAGCCAATTCTCACAGAGTCCAGTTCCTTTGCAAGTGCATCGTGGATGACACTAGTATCTTAAACTGAGACAAATAAGGCTGAATCGTCTGCATACAGCAGCAACTTGCCCTTTACTGCACCTATGTCACTGAGCTAAATTAAAAATAAGAGGGCCACGGATAGAGCCCTGGGGTACCCCACAAATCAACACTCTAGCTTCCGATGGTCTACCGTATTAAAAGCTTTTTGGAGATCTAACAAAACCATCCCTGTGTAGTAACAGCTTTCATTTTCTATCCTCACCTGATCAAAAAGGTGAATGAGATCAGTATCAGTGGAGTGGACCTTTCTGAACCCAGATTTAAGTTCATAAAACAGTCGGTAAATTAGAATGTCATCCTCAAATTGGTTAAAAATAGATCAAAGGTAGACAAAGGGTAATAGTTCCCCACTAAGTGGACATCTACTCTGGTCATTTTCAAAACATTGGGAATCTTACTTTTTAGGACGGACAGATTGAAAAGGTGTGGCTGGCCTTGTTTGGGCTCATTGAAGACCATAAGGAGGCCACTTTGTCTTTTGCTGTCACACTCTGTTCAAACCTGTCTTTAGTGTCCTGGAAAAACTATCTCAATGAAAGAACGGCACTAAGAGACTATGGGGGACTTTGAGACCAAAGATGATGCAGCAGTAGTGAAGGAGTGTTGATTAGCCACCGTTGCATTGTCCTGGCAAATTATAGCATCAACATCTAAACTATAATTTCAAGATCTTGCTTGGTTTTAACGGATGAGTCCATCTCTTTCAACACCTTCTACAATTTGTGCGGCTGGTTCAAGTTGTTATTTACCACATCTTTGAATACAGAGATTGTTCTTTGTCTATTCTGTATCTGGCCTGGTTTCTAAATGTTACATACTCATCATTATCCTGCTGCTTCTTTGACTTTTTAAAGTATCTCTCTTCCTAATCTCAAAAAGAAATCTAACTGGTGATCCTTATCATAGGAGCCAATGAATGAAGGAAAGATAGGAATGTTTCAATCATAGCCATGTGTAGTGGTAGCTAGTTAAAAACCTTCCTCGCCACTTTAAAGGATTCTGACTCATGTAGACTACCGTGTCCAACTCAAACTTGCACTTCTGCTTCGTATACTCTCCTTGGACAGCTATCCAATGATGAGGCTTCTAGTGAATGAAAAGTAGTTAATTCCACTAATATAAACTACAAAAATATATTCATATGCAACGATGGATTATCAAAATTTAACCTTCTGCTGAAATAGTCTACAAAGTGCGTTCAGAAGATGTGTTACTCCACACACTTAAAGGAACCAACACAAAAACCTTAAAACTAAGAGATCCCGTTTCCTCAACAGCACATTTTGTGATTTTATTTCTTGTGTCTTTTGACTGTCTTGATTATCAAACTGAGGCAAAATTCCTAATAATTAAATTTTACAGCAAAAAAGTATTCAATCTTCAATATGTCCCATGTTGAGCCCCTACACTTAAAATAACATGAAAGTCTTGACGTCTGCCAGGAGAAAATCTTTAAAACATCAGTCTTATGTTTGAGCTGCCCATCATCTTGGTTCAATCATCCAGAAACACTGAGGTTTTCCTTTGGGGCTCACCAGTTTAGCGACCAATCCAGACCCACAGGCGACATCAAGAACCTGAACTTGTTCAGGACGACCAGAGAAGTTATCCAACAGGAACTCTACCATCTCGTGTGGTGCCCTGTAGCTCATCGTCTTGTGGTCCTGTTTAAAAACATGTGTAAGTAACACAAAGTGTAACAATCAGTTTCAGGTCCATCAGACAGAGCTGTCCCCTGTATACCAGGCTGTATTTGTGGACCAGAAGCAGAAACAAGTGGAATTCTATGCAGATGATTTGCTTTTATACATTGATAACCCTGAATATTCAAACATGTGTCAACTGCCATTTTTGATTCTGAAATATCACAACATAAGATAATGATTGAGTTTTCAGACGTGTTTCATTCTTAAAAGACAGATTTTGTTGTTGTTGCATTGAAGCCTCCATCAGACCTGAAGGAGGATGAGTTTCTGTCCACCGACCTGTTCGTACGTCTCCGCCCAGCTGTCGTAGAACTTCACCCTTTGCTGTGAATCGACTCCTGCTAAGGGCTTAATGAAGGTCCTCAAATCGTCCACAGTTCTGCTGCTGTCTGACATGATGAGGAGACGCCTTCAAACCTGCCGGAGGGGAAACATGGAACACGTACTTAACATGTGGAGTCGACAACACAGGAATGCAGAACACAAACAGGTAATCTGAGTAAACAGAGTTCAGGCTTCAGGGACATTTCTCTTTCCTCACTTTCATTAAATATCAGCAGAACTTGAAATCAGCACGACACAGCTCTTCATCAGCTGTAAACTCTCTGCTGCAGAATAACACACACACATGAATAAACATCGGACTGATCCGTTATAACTCGTATTCTGACGTCAGATTACAGCGAATCATTAATCACAGCCTCCTTTACGTCTTTCTTTTGAGCAACAAACTGACGTTCACGTTTTATCAGTGAAATGCATTACAGACGATTGATGAGTTGGAATTCAGTAGAATTTAACTGATTAATTCGATCATAGAAATCATAGAAATTATTTTTCCATCATCATTGAAAAAAATGAAATGTTACTTCTACTAAATTCCTGTATGATTATGTTCTGTGTAGTGTTCTGTTTGGATTAAGATGTACGGCCAAAACTTGAGACAGGTCAAACATATTTCTTACAATTTATAGTATTTTTACTAAACATGTTCAAAGACTCTCTGAGGATTGTGAGAGCAGGAAGGTTTGGTCATGGACATGCTATATGAAGCGTGAGTCATCAGAACGATCGGTTGCAATTGGCTCGAGCTTTACACGAAAGAACAGGGGCAGGCACTGTCCTTCAACGCGGACTCTCGTTGGCTATTGTAGGCTGTAGACAGGACATGAAAGCTCCTGTTGGGTCCAGTGAGGTGTCAATCTAAAGGTCAGAGTGCAGCCGCAATTTTGAAATCCAGAGAGCATCAGTGTTTACATGCGAACTGGAGTTGCATTGGAAAATACATAAATAATCAGGCATATCTGCCGGCTAATTTAAAATGATGCAACAGCATTCCGTGGGTATTTATTGATGTAATAATGTGTTTTGGATTAAATATTTTACTGGATTGCCTCATCTGGACCAGGGGTCGGCAACGCGCATGCGGCTCTTCAGCCTCTCTGTTACGGCTCCCTGATAACGTCGCTGGACATGCCGCCAAAAATAAAAAATGTTTTAATAGTTTGTCAACTACAATGTGCATCACATCCTATTACGTCGCTGTCAAACGCCTTTCCTGCAGATGGCTCATCAGATATGATGTGCAGACCTCCGCCCTCTGTAAGCTATTATAAACTATTGTAAGCTATTATTAGCTATTGTGAACTCTTGTAAACGATTGTAAACTATTGTAAGCTGTTGTAAACTCTTGTAAACTATTGTAAGCTGTTGTAAACTATTGTAAACTGTTGTAAGCTGTTGTAAACTGTTGTAAACTATTGTAAGCTGTTGTAAACTCTTGTAAACTATTGTAAGCTATTGTAAACTATTGTAAGCTATTGTAAACTGTTGTAAGCTATTGTAAGCTATTGTAAACTATTGTAAACTCTTGTAAGCTATTGTAAGCTATTGTAAACTATTGTAAACTCTTGTAAACTATTGTAAGCTATTGTAAACTATTGTAAACTGTTGTAAACTGTTGTAAACTATTGTAAACTGTTGTAAACTATTGTGTTGAGCACGTTAAGAGCTCTCTATGAAGCAGTGTTCCTGTGTATGTCTTTGGTGCTTTTATTGTGGAGGATGAAACGGAAGGAGAAAAAGAGGTTCTGGTGAAGTGAATAAAGATTCGTCCGTCTTGGCGCAGATGACGGAGCCCCGTGTTTATTATTGTATTATTATCATAAAGTATCAACACCCAGGTGGAGAGACAGACCATGCCCACTACCACAGGAGCAAATGCTCAATAATAACGGAATAACGCTTAAAGTATATATTGTCTTGGATTAAGAAAACAGCTGCCGTAAAATTAAACATCACACTATAAAAACACATTAAACAAGAACACACAAGCAAACATGTTCGTTACAAAGCCGCTCAGGCTTAAACCAGGGTTTAACTTTAAACCATGTTGCACCAAACTCTAAAACTAGCTTAAAATTCAGAAATGAATAAACTTTTAATCTCTTTAACTCTCTTTAAACTTTAAACCTAGATTTTATTCTGTAGCACAAACTTTAAACTCCAAGTTAAAGTGAGATGCAGGATTTACTTTAAGCGATCTGGCAGCGCTCCAGGAGCAGGACTTTAATGATTTTTTAAATTTTTTAACTTTTAATGAGCTACTTTACTTGTATGACTATGATGAACACCAACAACATGGGAAACAGGTAAAGCACGTTTTATTACGTACCATGTGGTACAAATGACGCTCTAGTATCAGTTCAGACAGGAGGACAATGCTCTTGCATGTCTAAGCCTGTAGTTTAGTCACACCTGATGAAAGTGATGCAACATTCACATTTTATTTCCAGAATTATGTCTTTGGAGAGATTCCATAAAATGTGTTTCTGCTGCAGCTTGTTGGCTTTTTGTTTGGTTGCCTGTTTTATTTTCTAAGATCGCTGTAGAAGCGAAACCGTTTGAAATATTTCAGAAATTAAGGAAGGTCAGGAGCAGCCACAGTGAGATGAACTCTTTAAATGTTCACAACCTGCATCTGAAGATTCTAAAAATCCATGACTGATCATCAAACCAAGTAAAGTGAATCTTTTGGACTGTTGATGAAACCAAAAATAGCCTTTAATGTTGATTAATTGATGAAAGTAAAGTGTAGTTTGAGCCCTCGCACTAATACAGCCTGACCGAGAGGAAGCGTGAGAGTCGTCTGCACTCACCTGTGTGTGGATCAGTTCAGGTAGAGGAGCAGGTCTGAGTGTGAGAGCAGTGATCGTGATGACGGTTTATAAGACGTCTGAACATGCGTGAGCTGCTAAACTAGTCAAACACGGAAACACCACAGAAGCCTGAGTCCTGCAGAGTAAAAAGTACAATATGTACCTGTGTTGGAAGGAACAGCTGATCTTCCTGGTCCTAGTCCTAGTCCTAGTCCTCCCTGTAGTAAAGAGGCAGTAAAGTATGAGGCTGTGGACGTGTTATAATGTTCATGTTTGTGATATAATGTTCATGTTTGTGTTATAATGTTCATGTTTGTGTTATAATGTTCATGTTTGTGTTATAATGTTCATGTTTGTGTTATAATGTTCATGTTTGTGTTGTAATGTTCATGTTTGTGATATAATGTTCATGTTTGTGTTATAATGTTCATGTTTGTGTTATAATGTTCATGTTTGTGTTATAATGTTCATGTTTGTGTTGTAATGTTTGTGTTTGTGTTATAATGTTCATGTTTGTGTTATAATGTTTGTGTTTGTGTTGTAATGTTCATGTTTGTGTTATAATGTTCATGTTTGTGTTATAATGTTCATGTTTGTGTTATAATGTTCATGTTTGTGATATAATGTTCATGTTTGTGTTATAATGTTCATGTTTGTGTTATAATGTTCATGTTTGTGTTGTAATGTTTGTGTTATAATGTTCATGTTTGTCTTATAATGTTCATGTTTGTGTTATAATGTTTGTGTTTGTGTTATAATGTTCATGTTTGTGTTATAATGTTTGTGTTTGTGTTATAATGTTCATGTTTGTGTTATAATGTTTGTGTTTGTGTTATAATGTTCATGTTTGTCTTATAATGTTCATGTTTGTGTTATAATGTTCATGTTTGTGATATAATGTTCATGTTTGTGTTATAATGTTCATGTTTGTGTTATAATGTTCATGTTTGTGTTGTAATGTTTGTGTTTGTGTTATAATGTTCATGTTTGTGTTATAATGTTTGTGTTTGTGTTATAATGTTCATGTTTGTGTTATAATGTTTGTGTTTGTGATATAATGTTCATGTTTGTGTTGTAATGTTCATGTTTGTGTTATAATGTTTATGTTTGTGTTATAATGTTTGTGTTATAATGTTCATGTTTGTGTTATAATGTTTGTGTTTGTATTATGTTTGTGTTTGTGTTATAATGTTTGTGGTTGTGTTATAATTGTTGTGTTATAATGTTCATGTTTGTGTTATAATGTTCATGTCTGTGATATAATGTTCATGTTTGTGTTATAATGTTCATGTTTGTGTTATAATGTTCATGTTTGTGATATAATGTTCATGTTTGTGATATGATGTTCATGTTTGTGATATAATGTTCATATTCATGTTTGTGTTATAATGTTTGTATTATGTTTGTTATAACGTTCATGTTTGTGTTATAATGTTCATGTTTGTGTTATAATGTTTGTGTTATAATGTTCATGTTTGTGTTATAATGTTTGTGTTTGTATTATGTTTGTGTTTGTGTTATAATGTTTGTGGTTGTGTTATAATTGTTGTGTTATAATGTTCATGTTTGTGTTATAATGTTCATGTTTGTGATATAATGTTTATGTTTGTGTTCTGTTTCTCATAACGTTCATGTTTGTGTTATAATGTTTGTGGTTGTGTTATAATTGTTGTGATATAATGTTCATGTTTGTGTTATAATGTTCATGTTTGTGTTATAATGTTTGTGGTTGTGTTATAATTGTTGTGATATAATGTTCATGTTTGTGTTATAATGTTTGTTTGTGTTGTAATGTTTGTGTTTGTGTTATAATGTTCATGTTTGTGTTATAATGTTCATGTTTGTGTTATAATGTTCATGTTTGTGATATAATGTTCATGTTTGTGTTATAATGTTCATGTTTGTGTTATAATGTTCATGTTTGTGATATAATGTTCATGTTTGTGATATGATGTTCATGTTTGTGATATAATGTTCATATTCATGTTTGTGTTATAATGTTTGTATTATGTTTGTTATAACGTTCATGTTTGTGTTATAATGTTCATGTTTGTGTTATAATGTTTGTGTTATAATGTTCATGTTTGTGTTATAATGTTCATGTTTGTGTTATAATGTTCATGTTTTTGTTATAATGTTCATGTTTGTGTTATAATGTTCATGTTTGTGTTATAATGTTCATGTTTGTGTTATAATGTTTGTGTTTGTGTTATAATGTTTGTGTTATAACGAGCGTGGAGGACATTGGGACACCTGTATATGATACTGAACAACCGGAATGACGAGCTCAACCTCCGCTTCCACGTTAAAGTAGATGATTATGATTACGGGATTTTTGCAACATCGTCGGCGATGAAATGTTTCGGTTGCGGTGAGGAGGGGCATACCGTGAGGGCCTGTCTGAGACGAGGGGACCCGGCTCCACCTGGCCCGGGTCCGCGGCGTGGACAGCTCCTGCTTCGAGCCCGGCTGCGGCATCTGAGCAGCCGGTTCCGGTGCCGCGGTCCACGCCGTGCCTGACCTACACGGGGTGAGTATGAGTGAGGTGCACGGTGAGAGTGAGTGTGTCCAGGAAGGTGAGGGGGAGGCTCTGGGTAAGGTGGGAGATGGTGAGGATGCAGGAGAAGGAAGGAACACGGGGGAAAGTAGTGGCGGTGGTACACAAAGTCTTTACTGAGCGTAAGAGACTCTTAACTTTGGTTTTTAGTCTTTTTCATGGTTTCTACTGAAAGGGTTTTCATCACGGGAGCTGCCTACAAGAAAACAGGTGCAGCTCCTCAACTATCTATCAGCAGAAGTCAAGATTGTAGTTTATGTGAGCAGAGGGAGGCAGGAGAACAGGGAGAACAGGGAGGCAGGAGGTCAGTGTGTGTGTGACCTCAGGGCCAGACTCTGCTACAGCTCAGCTTCTACACATCGGAGCCCTGGAGGCTTTAACCAGCGCTGGTGTTCTGTGGTCAATGACGAGTTTTATCAGATAAACTATTATATATATATACATTTAAAAACAAGCTGTGAATCTAATGCAGTCTTTATTGAATTGTTGAAATTGTACAAATTATAAATATGTTTTTTAAAAATCTAAAATCTGTCTCTGTCTCTCTAATAATCGTATTCTTATAGTTATTATTATGATTATTATTAATTGTCATGATTATTAGTTGTTATTATAAACCCTTTTATTTTTTTTCTCTTCCAGTTGTTTTCAGCTGAAAGCTAAAGCTAATGCTAAGCTAACAGCGCCCTCTGCTGGAGGAGTCAGTGCATCAACATTAAACAGAATAATAAATAAAGCTGAAAAATAAATGTGAACTTTAAGAGAATGAATATTAAACAAGAGATTTTATCATCAAGAAATCTGTTTATTTAGTTCATTCATAACTATATTAACACAGGTTCATTTCTAATATCTAAGAATAACGTGTTTACAACAGCATCTACTTATTGTTATTGTTATCATTAATGAATTCATAGATTTATATTAAAAACGTTACTTCCTGCTACCCTTAGCGTCACAGTTGTTGTTGTTAGCATCGGCTACTGCTAGCCTGTTAGCCTGCCTTTAGCAGTGGCAGCTAGCACTGCTAACACTCTCACAAATCAATAACTGATGTGAGATCGACACGTTCAACAGGTGACGTGTTCAATGGAGCAGCTAGCTACATTAGCTACATTAGCTACGTGCTAACGCTGTTGACTCGGTTGCCATGACAACATGAGGATGGGACGATACAAAGGAGACAAATTAAAAATGAAAAAGGAGAATAAATGAATAAATGATCCATAACATCTTTCTGATGTTAGTTATAGTTTCACAAACACTTAAGTTATCATAAATGTTTATTTAAACGACAGAAAAGACACAAACTCCATGGACCACAATCCAACGCGACAACGTTCCAGCCAATGGGCGAAGCGGCCTGGTCGTTCGGCCAATCAGAGAGCGGCCTGGTCGTTCGGCCAATCAGAGAGCGGCGGGAGATTTTCAAACTGCGGACCGGAAGCAGCTGTGAGCAGTTAGACCCGGGAGGAAGAAGAACCGGAGAGTTTGAGACGTTTTCTACGGTTTGAATTGACGGCGGAGAAACCTACCGTCGGTCTGATTCACGGAGTTCACTCTCCCACCGGAGACACGGAGACACGGAGACACGGAGACAACATGGCGGATTCATCCGGACGATGTGAGTCAAACCTTCTTCTTCATGTTTACAATTTAATGTTGTTTTTATGGTCCGATGGATAATAGTGACACGTGCTCTGATCGATCTGATGACGTTTCACGTTTCACGATTAACAGAAACGTGTGTGTGTGTGTGTGTGTGTGTGTGTGTGTGTGTGTGTGTGTGTGTGTGTGTGTGTGTGTGTGTGTGTGTGTGTGTGTGTGTGTGTGTGTGTGTGTGTGTGTGTGTGTGTGTGTGTGTGTGTGTGTGTCAGATGAGCGTCTGACAGCAGAGCAGATGGATGAACAGAGGATCCAGAATGTGGCCTATCAGTACCTCTGCAGGCTGGAGGAGGCTAAGAGGTCAGTAGAGTCCACTCAGACCTGGTCCAGGCCTGCCACCTGAGTTTGATAATTTAAGAGAAACAATCATCATGTTCTGGTTATTTCATAATGACGTCACAGTTTCTAAACGTACAGACGCAAATATTCATAAATAAGACGAAAACATTCCACCGTAGAAATGATCCTGATCCCATCAACACAACGACTCTGACAGCTGATCAGCTGATCCAGATGTGATCAGCTGATCCTCGTCGTCTTCACGTGATGCTTCAGAGGAAAGGACGTCTCATGTCTCTTAAACATGTTTCCTCGTTTCCTCTCTCCTCACATGGTTTCCTCCATGCATCCCTGGTGGGAGGGACTAGGACGCAAGGAAAGGACCCAAGTGAGGGAAACGAGGATGCAATGAAGAGACTTGGGACGTAGCCTCTGTGTTTCACTGTGTTGCGTCACATTTGACATCACCTGTGACGTCACTTCCTCAGGTGGATGGAGGCGTGTCTGGGGGAGGAGCTTCCTGCTCCCACTGAGCTGGAGGAGGCTCTGAGGAACGGAGTGGTTCTGGCTCAGCTGGGTCATCGATTCGCTCCGAAGGCCGTCAACGTGAAGAAGATCTACGACCCGGACCAGCTCCGGTACCAGGTCTATAACACACACACACACACACACACACACTAACCCGGACCAGCTCCGGTACCAGGTCTATAACACACACACACACACACACACACACACACACACACTAACCCGGACCAGCTCTGGTACCAGGTCTATCACACACACAGTGAACGTGTCACTAATCAGCTGTTATTGATCAACAGGCGGTCGGTCTTCAGTTCCGTCACACTGACAACATCAACCACTGGAGGATCGCCATGACGACACTTGGCCTGCCAGCGGTCAGTGATCAGAGTAGTGATGTGTTGATGTGTGGATGTGTTTATGTGTTGGTGTGTTGGTGTGTTGTTGTGTTGATGTGTTGATGTGTTGATGTGTTGATGTGTTGTTGTGTTGTGTGGATGTGTTGTTGTGTTGATGTGTTGTTGTGTTGATGTGTTGATGTGTTGATGTGTGGATGTGTGGATGTGTTGATGTGTTTATGTGTGGATGTGTGGATGTGTTGATGTGTTGTTGTGTTGATGTGTGGATGTGTTGTTGTGTTGATGTGTTGTTGTGTTGATGTGTTGATGTGTTGATGTGTTGATGTGTGGATGTGTGGATGTGTTGATGTGTTTATGTGTGGATGTGTGGATGTGTTGATGTGTTGATGTGTTGATGTGTTGATGTGTTGATGTGTTTATGTGTTGATGTGTTGATGTGTTGATGTGTTTATGTGTTGATGTGTTGATGTGTGGATGTGTTGATGTGTGGATGTGTGGATGTGTTGATGTGTGGATGTGTGGATGTGTTGATGTGTTGATGTGTTGATGTGTTGATGTGTTGTTGTGTTGATGTGTGGATGTGTTGATGTGTTGATGTGTTGATGTGTGGATGTGTTGATGTGTTGATGTGTTGATGTGTTGATGTGTTGTTGTGTTGTTGTGTGGATGTGTGGATGTGTTGATGTGTTGTTGTGTTGATGTGTGGATGTGTTGATGTGTTGATGTGTTGTTGTGTTGTTGTGTGGATGTGTGGATGTGTGGATGTGTTGATGTGTTGATGTGTTGATGTGTTGTTGTGTTGTTGTGTGGATGTGTGGATGTGTGGATGTGTTGATGTGTTGATGTGTGGATGTGTTGATGTGTTGATGTGTTGATGTGTGGATGTGTTGATGTGTTGATGTGTTGATGTGTTGTTGTGTTGTTGTGTGGATGTGTGGATGTGTTGATGTGTTGTTGTGTTGATGTGTGGATGTGTTGATGTGTTGATGTGTGGATGTGTTGATGTGTTGATGTGTTGATGTGTTGTTGTGTTGATGTGTTGATGTGTTGTTGTGTTGATGTGTTGATGTGTTGATGTGTTGTTGTGTTGATGTGTTGATGTGTGGATGTGTTGATGTGTTGATGTGTTGATGTGTTGTTGTGTTGTTGTGTTGATGTGTGGATGTGTGGATGTGTTTATGTGTTGATGTGTTGATGTGTTGTTGTGTTGATGTGTTGATGTGTTGATGTGTTGTTGTGTTGATGTGTGGATGTGTTGATGTGTTGATGTGTTGTTGTGTTGTGTGGATGTGTTGTTGTGTTGATGTGTTGTTGTGTTGATGTGTTGATGTGTTGATGTGTTGATGTGTGGATGTGTGGATGTGTTGATGTGTTGATGTGTTGTTGTGTTGATGTGTTGATGTGTTGATGTGTGGATGTGTGGATGTGTGGATGTGTTGATGTGTTGTTGTGTTGTGTGGATGTGTTGTTGTGTTGATGTGTTGTTGTGTTGATGTGTTGATGTGTTGATGTGTGGATGTGTTGTTGTGTTGATGTGTGGATGTGTTGATGTGTTGATGTGTTGTTGTGTGGATGTGTTGTTGTGTTGATGTGTGGATGTGTTGATGTGTTGATGTGTTGTTGTGTGGATGTGTTGTTGTGTTGATGTGTTGATGTGTTGATGTGTTGTTGTGTGGATGTGTTGTTGTGTTGATGTGTGGATGTGTTGATGTGTTGATGTGTTGTTGTGTTGATGTGTTGATGTGTGGATGTGTGGATGTGTGGATGTGTTGATGTGTTGATGTGTTGATGTGTTGTTGTGTGGATGTGTTGATGTGTTGATGTGTTGATGTGTTGATGTGTGGATGTGTTGATGTGTGGATGTGTTGTTGTGTTGATGTGTTGTTGTGTTGATGTGTTGTTGTGTTGATGTGTGGATGTGTTGATGTGTGGATGTGTGGATGTGTTGTTGTGTTGATGTGTTGATGTGTTGATGTGTGGATGTGTGGATGTGTGGATGTGTTGATGTGTTGATGTGTTGTTGTGTGGATGTGTTGATGTGTTGATGTGTGGATGTGTTGATGTGTTGTTGTGTTGATGTGTGGATGTGTGGATGTGTTGATGTGTGGATGTGTGGATGTGTTGATGTGTTGATGTGTTGTTGTGTGGATGTGTTGATGTGTTGATGTGTTGATGTGTTGTTGTGTTGATGTGTGGATGTGTTGATGTGTTGATGTGTTGTTGTGTTGATGTGTGGATGTGTTGATGTGTTGTTGTGTTGATGTGTTGTTGTGTTGATGTGTGGATGTGTTGATGTGTTGATGTGTTGTTGTGTGGATGTGTTGTTGTGTTGTTGTGTTGTTGTGTTGATGTGTGGATGTGTTGATGTGTTGATGTGTTGTTGTGTTGTTGTGTTGATGTGTTGATGTGTTGATGTGTTGATGTGTTGTTGTGTGGATGTGTTGATGTGTTGTTGTGTTGATGTGTGGATGTGTTGATGTGTTGATGTGTTGTTGTGTTGTTGTGTTGATGTGTTGATGTGTGGATGTGTTGATGTGTTGATGTGTTGTTGTGTTGTTGTGTGGATGTGTTGATGTGTTGATGTGTTGTTGTGTTGATGTGTGGATGTGTTGATGTGTTGATGTGTTGATGTGTTGTTGTGTTGATGTGTTGATGTGTGGATGTGTTGATGTGTTGATGTGTTGATGTGTTGATGTGTTGATGTGTTGATGTGTTGATGTGTTGTTGTGTTGATGTGTTGATGTGTTGATGTGTTGATGTGTTGATGTGTTGATGTGTTGATGTGTTGTTGTGTTGATGTGTTGATGTGTTGATGTGTTGATGTGTGGATGTGTGGATGTGTTGATGTGTTGTTGTGTTGATGTGTTGATGTGTTGATGTGTTGTTGTGTTGATGTGTTGATGTGTTGATGTGTTGTTGTGTTGATGTGTTGTTGTGTTGATGTGTTGATGTGTGGATGTGTGGATGTGTTGATGTGTGGATGTGTGGATGTGTTGATGTGTTGTTGTGTTGTTGTGTTGATGTGTTGTTGTGTTGATGTGTGGATGTGTTGATGTGTTGTTGTGTTGATGTGTTGTTGTGTTGATGTGTGGATGTGTTGATGTGTTGATGTGTTGTTGTGTGGATGTGTTGATGTGTTGTTGTGTTGATGTGTGGATGTGTTGATGTGTTGATGTGTTGTTGTGTGGATGTGTTGATGTGTTGTTGTGTTGATGTGTGGATGTGTTGATGTGTTGATGTGTTGTTGTGTTGATGTGTTGATGTGTTGATGTGTTGATGTGTTGTTGTGTGGATGTGTTGATGTGTTGTTGTGTTGATGTGTGGATGTGTGGATGTGTTGATGTGTTGTTGTGTTGTTGTGTTGATGTGTTGATGTGTGGATGTGTTGATGTGTTGATGTGTTGTTGTGTTGATGTGTTGATGTGTGGATGTGTTGATGTGTTGATGTGTTGATGTGTTGATGTGTTGTTGTGTTGATGTGTTGATGTGTTGATGTGTGGATGTGTGGATGTGTTGATGTGTTGATGTGTTGTTGTGTTGATGTGTTGATGTGTTGATGTGTGGATGTGTTGTTGTGTTGATGTGTTGATGTGTTGATGTGTGGATGTGTGGATGTGTTGATGTGTTGTTGTGTTGATGTGTGGATGTGTGGATGTGTTGATGTGTTGATGTGTTGTTGTGTTGATGTGTTGTTGTGTTGATGTGTGGATGTGTGGATGTGTTGATGTGTTGATGTGTTGATGTGTGGATGTGTTGATGTGTTGTTGTGTTGATGTGTGGATGTGTGGATGTGTTGATGTGTTGATGTGTTGTTGTGTTGATGTGTTGTTGTGTTGATGTGTGGATGTGTTGATGTGTTGTTGTGTTGATGTGTTGATGTGTTGATGTGTGGATGTGTTGATGTGTTGATGTGTTGTTGTGTTGATGTGTTGATGTGTTGATGTGTTGATGTGTTGATGTGTGGATGTGTTGTTGTGTTGATGTGTTGATGTGTTGATGTGTGGATGTGTGGATGTGTTGTTGTGTTGATGTGTTGTTGTGTTGATGTGTTGATGTGTGGATGTGTTGATGTGTTGATGTGTTGATGTGTTGATGTATTGATGTATTGATGTATTGATCTCTGGTTGTTGTTGTTTTCAGATCTTTTATCCAGAAACTACAGACGTCTACGACAAGAAGAACATGCCGAGAGCTGTTTACTGTATCCACGCACTCAGGTGAGCTCACCTGTCTGTCTCCTCACCTGTCTGTCTCCTCACCTGTCTGTCTCCTCACCTGTCTGTCTCCTCACCTGTCTGTCTCCTCACCTGTCTGTCTCCTCACCTGTCTGTCTCCTCACCTGTCTGTCTCCACACCTGTCTGTCTCCTCACCTGTCTGTCTCCTCACCTGTCTGTCTCCTCACCTGTCTGTCTCCTCACCTGTCTGTCTCCTCACCTGTCTGTCTCCTCACCTGTCTGTCTCCTCACCTGTCTGTTAACAGCCCGTCTCTCTCTCTGCAGCCTGTACCTGTACAGACTGGGTCTGGCTCCTCAGATCCACGACCTCTATGGAAAAGTCAAGTTCACAGGTGGATATGATTCCTCACAGTCAGACAGACAGGTAGTCAGTCAGACAGGTAGTCAGTCAGACAGACAATTGTCTGTCACAATAATTAAATAAACAGATTTGAGGGAACGTAATCAATCATGTTTATTTATGTTAATAGTTTAATACAAATTAATATCAGCTGATGAATAATGATCAACATTAGTGCGTAGCATCAAGCGATAGCTGTGTGTGTGTGTAGCATTAATCGGTGTGTGTGTGTGTGTGTGTGTGTGTGTGTGTGTGTGTGTGTGTGTGTGTGTGTGTGTGTGTGTGTGTGTGTGTGTGTTCAGAGGAGGAGATCAACAACATGAAGTCAGAGTTGGATAAATATGGAATCCAGATGCCGGCGTTCAACAAGATCGGAGGACTTCTGGCCAATGAGCTGTCAGAGGACGAGGCTGCAGGTAGAGAGAGAGAGACGATCTGATTGGCTGTGAGGTCACACCGTGGAGGAGGAGGAGGCGGTAACTCTGTGTTTTCCCATCAGGCCATGCTGCGGTGATCGCCATCAACGAGGCGGTGGACAGAGGTCATCTGGAGGTGACGGCGGAGGCTCTGAGGAACCCCAACGCCCTGATCACTGACCTGCAGGAGGCGCTGATGAGCGCCTATCAGGAGGTGCTGCAGCAGGCCAAAGCCAGGAAGAAGGAGCTGGCAGCCAATAGGGTGAGAGACCAGACTGCTCTCTGACCAATCAGAAGACTGTCTGTAGTCCAGCTGTGTCTGATGTGTGTGTGTGTGTGTGTTTAATGTGTGTGTGTCAGTGTGGAGGTCAAGAGGAGAAAGATATCTACGAAGAGTTTCTGACTCGGAGAGAAATTCAGAACAACATCAACCTCGTGAACGGTAAGATCGCCTCCTCACCTGTCCGCCTCCTCACCTCCTCACCTGTCCGTCTCCTCACCTCCTCACCTGTCCACCTCCTCACCTGTCCGCCTCCTCACCTGTCCGTCTCCTCACCTGTCCGTCTCCTCACCTGTCCGTCTCCTCACCTGTCCGTCTCCTCACCTCCTCACCTGTCCACCTCCTCACCTGTCCGCCTCCTCACCTGTCCGTCTCCTCACCTGTCCGTCTCCTCACCTGTCCACCTCCTCACCTGTCCGCCTCCTCACCTGTCCCTCTCCTCACCTGTCCGTCTCCTCACCTGTCCGTCTCCTCACCTGTCCGTCTCCTCACCTGTCCGCCTCCTCACCTGTCCGTCTCCTCACCTGTCCGCCTCCTCACCTCCTCACCTGTCCGTCTCCTCACCTCCTCACCTGTCCACCTCCTCACCTGTCCGCCTCCTCACCTGTCCGCCTCCTCACCTGTCCGCCTCCTCACCTCCTCACCTGTCCGTCTCCTCACCTCCTCACCTGTCCACCTCCTCACCTGTCCGTCTCCTCACCTGTCCGCCTCCTCACCTCCTCACCTGTCCGTCTCCTCACCTCCTCACCTGTCCACCTCCTCACCTGTCCGCCTCCTCACCTGTCCGCCTCCTCACCTGTCCGTCTCCTCACCTGTCCGCCTCCTCACCTGTCCGTCTCCTCACCTCCTCACCTGTCCGCCTCCTCACCTGTCCACCTCCTCACCTCCTCACCTGTCCGCCTCCTCACCTGTCCGCCTCCTCACCTGTCCACCTCCTCACCTGTCCGCCTCCTCACCTCCTCACCTGTCCGCCTCCTCACCTCCTCACCTGTCCGCCTCCTCACCTCCTCACCTGTCCGTCTCCTCACCTCCTCACCTGTCCGCCTCCTCACCTGTCCGTCTCCTCACCTGTCCACCTCCTCACCTCCTCACCTGTCCGCCTCCTCACCTGTCCGCCTCCTCACCTGTCCGTCTCCTCACCTGTCCGCCTCCTCACCTCCTCACCTGTCCGTCTCCTCACCTCCTCACCTGTCCGCCTCCTCACCTGTCCACCTCCTCACCTCCTCACCTGTCCGCCTCCTCACCTGTCCGCCTCCTCACCTGTCCACCTCCTCACCTGTCCGCCTCCTCACCTCCTCACCTGTCCGCCTCCTCACCTCCTCACCTGTCCGCCTCCTCACCTCCTCACCTGTCCGCCTCCTCACCTCCTCACCTGTCCGTCTCCTCACCTCCTCACCTGTCCGCCTCCTCACCTGTCCGTCTCCTCACCTGTCCACCTCCTCACCTCCTCACCTGTCCGCCTCCTCACCTGTCCGCCTCCTCACCTGTCCGTCTCCTCACCTGTCCGTCTCCTCACCTGTCCGCCTCCTCACCTGTCCGTCTCCTCACCTCCTCACCTGTTCACCTCCTCACCTGTCCGCCTCCTCACCTGTCCGCCTCCTCACCTGTCCGTCTCCTCACCTGTCCGCCTCCTCACCTCCTCACCTGTCCGTCTCCTCACCTCCTCACCTGTCCGCCTCCTCACCTGTCCGCCTCCTCACCTCCTCACCTGTCCGTCTCCTCACCTCCTCACCTGTCCGCCTCCTCACCTGTCCACCTCCTCACCTCCTCACCTGTCCGCCTCCTCACCTGTCCGCCTCCTCACCTGTCCGCCTCCTCACCTGTCCGCCTCCTCACCTGTCCGTCTCCTCACCTGTCCACCTCCTCACCTCCTCACCTGTCCGCCTCCTCACCTGTCCACCTCCTCACCTGTCCGCCTCCTCACCTGTCCACCTCCTCACCTGTCCACCTCCTCACCTGTCCACCTCCTCACCTGTCCGCCTCCTATATATATATTTATAGTATAAAGATGATATTGATGCTCTCTCCCTCAGTCCGGTCTGCGGTGGAGCAGGTTGATGAAGCTTTGGACTCTGCAGATGAACTGGCTCTGCTCTCCGCTCTGCAGCTGCCATGTTTGGCCCTCAGGGGCCTCCGTACTGACAACGAGCTCTGGTACCTGGACCAGCTGTCAGCAGACCGCCAGCAGAATGCCCTGGTACAGAAATACAACATGTTTTAACCTCGTAGGATGAGACACTTCAGCGTGGTAACAACATGACAGTTGATCCGGTTTAACGTCTGACCGCAGGATGAGGGACGTGTGGATCCTCTGGAGCCTGAAGAGCTGCAGGAAGGTGTGACCATCGCCAACCAGGACGCCCAGAGAGCCAGAACCAGTACGTCACACACCTGGGTCTGTCCCAGTCCATCCTGGACTAACAGCACTTCAACTCACCACAGTGACCCTGACACCACTTACTGTGTGTGTGTGTGTGTGTGTGTGTGTGTGTGTGTGTGTGTGTGTGTGTGTGTGTGTGTGTGTGTGTGTGTGTGTGTGTGTGTGTGTGTGTCAGTGAATGCAGCGGTGCAGAGTGTTAACGCCTCGCTGCGTCTCAGTGACCCCCGACGCACCGTGAGCTGCCTGATGACCTCTGACCTCCAGCTTCCTGAAGTGTTTCCATTCGCTGCGACTCTTTATCACAGAGAGCTGCAGCTGCTGCAGAGACAGACCGCCCAGGTACACCTGAGAGACAAAGCTCTGATCCTGGACCAGAGACTCTCTGGACACCATATTAATGCCGTGTTTCCCGTCTGTCTCCACCAGGGGGAGCTGCAGCAGGAGGAGCTGTTTGTTGCCGTGGAGATGCTGTCAGCCGTCGCTCTTGTCAATCAGGCGTTGGAGGCGGGACTTCTGCAGCAGTTCAGCTCGTCATTGGTCAGTCCGTCAGCAGGACTCTCTGATGTGGACCACGCCCTGCTGGACCGGTACGACTCCTCCTACCCGATCCTCTCTTTACATAAATACAGTCCAGACGGGTCCGTGTGTAACAGGAACGTGATGATGATGATGATGATGATGATGTCATCGTCAGGTACTTCGGGTGTCTGGTTGCTGTGAAGGTGAGCAGAGACCTGCTGACCTGGAATCAGCTGCAGGAAGGAATCAACTCGGTCAACAAGTCGCTGCAGGACGAACACCATCGTAAGCAAAACACAGCTTCACCTGTACGCTCTCTGACCTCTGTGTGACCTCTGTGTGACCTCTGTGTGACCTTCAGAGCTGCTGTCTGTCGGTCTGGTGAACGAGGCGGTGGTGAGAGGAGACGCTCAGAAGCTGCTGTCTGCGCTGCTGCTGCCCTCCTGTGGTGTGGAGGAGGTTCTACCTGCCAACGCCTGCAGGTACCTGAGCCTGCTGACCAGAGCCCGGCGCCACAGAGCTCAGGTGAGCAGAGAGCCGGGAGCTGAGCTGTGGTTGGCTGATATCCAGGAGGCCGTGACGAGAGCCAATCAGCAGAGTCGGAGCACTCTGAAGAGTGAGTCCTGGTCTTCATTGAGCTTGTTCTTATTTTCGTGTTCTGGTGCTTATGAACGGTGTTGTGTGTCTCAGTGTGTCTGTCGGTAGCTGCAGTGAATCAGGCCGTGAAGGAGAACAAAGTGAACCAGACCCTCCGTGTCCTGAGTCTACCTGAAGTCCGGCTGCAGGGCGTCGATCCCTCGTGTGCTGCAGGTTATCAGAGAGCGCTGTACGGTCTGATGACGGACAGGACGCTCTCAGGTGAGACCGCCCTCTTCACTTCATCTCACCCGCTGACAACAGAAACATCTGGAGCTGTGAACGTTGTCCGTTTGTGTTCAGGAGACAACAGGAGTCCGTGGGTTCGAGTCCGGCTGGACGACGGCTCGTTTTACTACCTGCACCTGAACAGACTGGAGGGCTCCTGGGAGGAACCCACCGGCTTCACCAACAACAGCGTGTTCCTGGACCGGCCCCAGATACAGGTGAGACACACACACACACACACACACACACTACAGGGACTCACACCTGCAGTGGGGACCATGTGACGTCATGTGACCTCCTTACAGGAAGTCGTCAGCAGCGTTTCAAACTCGCACAGTCGCAACGTCCTCTGGAGGAGCAGAGAAGCCCTCGTCGCTCGTCTGCAGGCGGTCAGTCGAGGGTTCCTGCTCAGACGGAAGCTGGAGGCTCGCCGGCGTTACCTGAGCAGCCAGACCGCTGCTGTCGTCACCATCCAGGTGAGCTGATGCTTCTACAGCACCGCTCCGGCTCTAGACCGGATCATACTAACTGCTGTGAGCTGCTGTGTTCAGGCTCACTGGAGGAGGCGCGTCCAGCAGGAGGCGCACAGACACCGGCTGCAGCTCCTCTCCATGAACTGGAGAGCTGTTGTCAAGGTAACGCCCAACTCCTCATGACTCAAACTGCAGGTGATGTTTGAAGCCTTCAAGGTCCACAGAGAAGAAATCATTATTATTATTAATGAAGTATAATAATAGAGCTCGTGTTAGAAGTTAAACAGCCCATAATTCACCTCTAATATCTCTTTTATATTCATGTGAAAACATCTTCAAACTACTGGATTCATTCAAGAATACTGGATTTAAAACTTTATTTACACTCTGATGGTTAACGTTAAACTTTATTTACACTCTGATGGTTAACGTTAAACTTTATTTACACTCTGATGGTTAACGTTAAACTTTATTTACACTCTGATGGTTAACGATAAACTTTATTTACACTCTGATGGTTAACGTTAAACTTTATTTACACTCTGATGGTTAACAATAAACTTTATTTACACTCTGATGGTTAACGTTAAACTTTATTTACACTCTGATGGTTAACGATAAACTTTATTTACACTCTGATGGTTAACGTTAAACTTTATTTACACTCTGATGGTTAACGATAAACTTTATTTACACTGTGATGGTTAACGATAAACTTTATTTACACTGTGATGGTTAACGTTAAACTTTATTTACACTCTGATGGTTAACGATAAACTTTATTTACACTCTGATGGTTAACGATAAACTTTATTTACACTCTGATGGTTAACGATAAACTTTATTTACACTCTGATGGTTAACGATAAACTTTATTTACACTCTGATGGTTAACGATAAACTTTATTTACACTCTGATGGTTAACGATAAACTTTATTTACACTCTGATGGTTAACGTTAAACTTTATTTACACTCTGATGGTTAACGTTAAACTTTATTTACACTCTGATGGTTAACGATAAACTTTATTTACACTCTGATGGTTAACGATAAACTTTATTTACACTGTGATGGTTAACGATAAACTTTATTTACACTCTGATGGTTAACGATAAACTTTATTTACACTCTGATGGTTAACGTCTAAACTTTATTTACACTCTGATGGTTTACGATAAACTTTATTTACACTCTGATGGTTAACGATAAACTTTATTTACACTCTGATGGTTAACGATAAACTTTATTTACACTCTGATGGTTAACGTTAAACTTTATTTACACTCTGATGGTTAACGATAAAACTTTATTTACACTCTGATGGTTAACGATAAACTTTATTTACACTCTGATGGTTAACGATAAACTTTATTTACACTCTGATGGTTAACGATAAACTTTATTTACACTCTGATGGTTAACGATAAACTTTATTTACACTCTGATGGTTAACGATAAACTTTATTTACACTCTGATGGTTAACGATAAACTTTATTTACACTCTGATGGTTAACGATAAACTTTATTTACACTCTGATGGTTAACGATAAACTTTATTTACACTCTGATGGTTAACGATAAACTTTATTTACACTCTGATGGTTAACGATAAACTTTATTTACACTCTGATGGTTAACGATAAACTTTATTTACACTCTGATGGTTAACGATAAACTTTATTTACACTCTGATGGTTAACGATAAACTTTATTTACACTCTGATGGTTAACGATAAACTTTATTTACACTCTGATGGTTAACGATAAACTTTATTTACACTCTGATGGTTAACGATAAACTTTATTTACACTCTGATGGTTAACGTTAAACTTTATTTACACTCTGATGGTTAACGATAAAACTTTATTTACACTCTGATGGTTAACGTTAAAACTTTATTTACACTCTGATGGTTAACGATAAAACTTTATTTACACTCTGATGGTTAACGATAAAACTTTATTTACACTGTGATGGTTAACGTTTTTTATTCACAGATCCAGTCGTTTGTGAAGATGTGGTCTGCGAGGAGGAGATATCGAGCTCGACTGAGTTTCTTCAGACGTCATGTGAGTCGTCCTGATTTCTCAGATTCACACTGAACTGTGTTCACACTTGGAACAGATCTGAGAAGTGTGTGTGTGTGTGTGTGTGTGTGTGTGTGTGTGTGTGTGTGTGTGTGTGTGTGTGTGTGTGTGTGTGTGTGTGTGTGTGTGTGTGTGTGTGTGTGTGTGTGTGTGTGTGTGTGTGTGTGTGTGTGTGTCCCCACAGGTGGGTGCTGTCGTGAAGATCCAGGCCTTCTTCAGAGCCAACAGAGCTCGAGACCAGTACAGGATGCTGGGTAAGTTCACTAATGAGGGAACGCTAACGAGGGGTTATCTGTGATTGGAACAGCTGTGAGCTTTAATGGCCCCTCCTCTCACCTGTCTCAGTGCACTCAGCCACGCCCCCCCTGTCTGTGGTCAGGAAGTTTGTTCACCTGCTCGACCTGGGTGACGCCGACATCAGAGAGGAGGCGGCGCAACTGCGTCTGAGGGAGGAGGTGGTGAGGAGCATCCGCTTCAACCGACAGCTGGAGGCAGATCTGGACCTGATGGACCTGAAGATCGGCCTGCTGGTCCGAAACAGAGCCACACTGCAGGTAACTCACCTGTTAACAGTTCATTCCTACCCAGATTACATAAACCAGACCCCATCATGCCTCGTTAACGAAGCGCTCTTTAACAGGAAGTGGTGTCTCACTGCAAGAAGCTGACGAAGAAGAACAAGGAGCAGCTGTCAGACATGATGGACCTGGAGAGAAGTAAAGGACTAAAGGCTCTGAGCAGAGAGAGGAGAGAGAGACTGGAGGCCTACCAACACCTGTTCTACCTGCTGCAGGTGAGACACACACACACACACACACACACCACCTGTTGTACCTGCGTATATTAACGGAGTGTGTGTTGTTTCAGACTCAGCCTCTCTACCTGGCTCAGCTGATCTTCCTGATGCCTCAGAGTCGCTCCACCTCCTTCATGGAGATGTTGGTGTTCAGTCTGTTTAACTACGGCTCCGACTGCAGAGAGGCCTTCCTGCTGCTGCAGCTGTTCACTGAGGCGCTGCGATACGAGATCAGGTGATGCACACACAACACACACACATTAAGACGCACACAGTGACTGTGTTGTAACCTTTGCCTGTGTGATGGTGTCAGACTGAAGGTGGAGCAGCCTCAGGACGTGGTCACAGGAAATCCCACCGTCATCAAGATGTTGGTGAACTTTTACCGTCACGCTCGTGGTCAGAACGCCCTGCGCGAGTCTCTGGGTCCGGCTCTGCAGGACGTCCTGCTGGACCGGACTCTAAGCATCAGGACCGACCCGGTGGACGTCTACAAGACCTGGATCAACCAGACGGAGACCCAGACCGGACACAAGAGGTCTGAACAGACACTGATTCACCTGCAGGGCTGTAGATGTCTATGGACATCTGTCTTTGTGACCAGTTCAGCTTTCTTTACCTGACTCAGCTGTTTGTGTCCCTGCAGCTCTCTGCCGTACGAGGTTTCACCTGCAGACGCTCTGAGTCACCCTGAAGTCCAGCGACGCATCGACATCGCCATCATCAACCTTAAGAACCTGACAGACCGCGTTTTCAAAGCCATCACCTCCAACCTCCACAAACTACCGTAGGTCTCCGCCCGTTAGCCTCCACAAACTACCGTAGGTCTCCGCCCGTTAGCCTCCACAAACTACCGTAGGTCTCCGCCCGTTAGCCTCCACAAACTACCGTAGGTCTCCGCCCGTTAGCCTCCACAAACTACCGTAGGTCTCCGCCCGTTAGCCTCCACAAACTACCGTAAGTCTCCGCCCGTTAGCCTCCACAAACTACCGTAAGTCTCCGCCCGTTAGCCTCCACAAACTACCGTAGGTCTCCACCCGTTAGCCTCCACAAACTACCGTAGGTCTCCACCCGTTAGCCTCCACAAACTACCGTAGGTCTCCGCCCGTTAGCCTCCACAAACTACCGTAAGTCTCCGCCCGTTAGCCTCCACAAACTACCGTAAGTCTCCGCCCGTTAGCCTCCACAAACTACCGTAGGTCTCCGCCCGTTAGCCTCCACAAACTACCGTAAGTCTCCGCCCGTTAGCCTCCACAAACTACCGTAGGTCTCCACCCGTTAGCCTCCACAAACTACCGTAGGTCTCCACCCGTTAGCCTCCACAAACTACCGTAGGTCTCCGCCCGTTAGCCTCCACAAACTACCGTAAGTCTCCGCCCGTTAGCCTCCACAAACTACCGTAAGTCTCCGCCCGTTAGCCTCCACAAACTACCGTAGGTCTCCGCCCGTTAGCCTCCACAAACTACCGTAGGTCTCCACCCGTTAGCCTCCACAAACTACCGTAGGTCTCCGCCCTTTACCTCCACAGACATCACATTAATGTTGTGTGTTTTGTTTGTTGTAGTTATGGATTACGTTACACAGCGAAGGTTCTCAGAGACGCTCTGAAGGCAAAGTTCCCTACAGCCAGCGAGGACGAGCTCTACAAGGTAGGCTCCAGGAATTAGACAGAGCCTCAACCAGTACCAGCCCCATAATCCACCAATAATCCACCACCAGTGTCAGAGTTCTCTCACTGCCTCCTGTCCCTCAGATCGTCGGTAACCTGGTCTACTATCGCTACATGAACCCGGCCATCGTGGCCCCGGACGGTTTTGATGTGGTGGACCGGTCCGCCGGCTCGTCCCTGCAGCCGGAGCAGCGTCACATCCTGGGCTCAGTCGCCCGGATGCTGCAGCACGCCGCCGCCAACAAACACTTCCACGGAGACGGGTACCACGTCAGAGCCCTGAACCAGTACATCAGCCAGACCCACGACAAGTTCAGGTCAGAGTCCTGACTCGACTTTTGCCCTCCGGATTCAGAACGAGCACAGAAGAATTCATTTACTGAACTCATTCCTGTCTGTACTCGACAGGAAGTTCCTGTTGTGCGTTTGTGATGTTCCTGAACCAGAAGACAGATTCAACGTGGACGAATACTCGGAGCTGCTCATCGTCAACAAACCCGTCGTCTACATCTCCGTCAGCGAGCTGCTCAACACTCACCAGGTCTGTATGGAGTCTGGACCTGGACCTGGTCTGAGTCTAGACCTGGACCTGGATCATACAGGGAACACCACGTCTGCGTCTTCATTCTGTGTTTGTGTTTGTGTGTTTAGTTGTTGCTGGAGCAGCAGGAGGTTTTGTGTCCGGACCCTTCAGACTCTCTCAGACTGCTGCTGAAGGACCTCGGATCAGTTCCCACCCTGCAGGACCTCATTGGTACTGCAGCTAGTACTACTTGTACTACTTGATCCTGTTCGTACCAGTGTGACTCACATTTTCACTTGTGCATAAAAACCTGAGTGGACGCCAGAACCAGGATCTGATATCTGTGCTTTCTGCTCTTCAGGGGAGTCTTCATCAGTAGATCCGGGATCAGAGTCCAGTCTGTCTCAGAGCAGCAGGATGGAGGTCTCTCTGACTCTCACCAACAAGTTTGACGTCTTCAACGAGTCCAACGACAAACCAGACGCCAGAGGACTGCTGCTCAGGTGACTTAGCATGTTAGCATGTTAGCTTCACCTGCTTAGCTAATGTAGCATGTTAGCATGTTAGCTTCACCTGCTTAGGTAACGTAGCATGTTAGCCTGTTAGCTTCACCTGCTTAGCTAATGTAGCATGTTAGCATGTTAGCTTCACCTGCTTAGGTAACGTAGCATGTTAGCCTGTTAGCTTCACTTGCTTAGCTAATGTAGCATGTTAGCCTGTTAGCTTCACCTGCTTAGGTAACGTAGCATGTTAGCCTGTTAGCTTCACCTGCTTAGCTAATGTAGCATATTAGCCTGTTAGCTTCACCTGCTTAGGTAACGTAGCATGTTAGCCTGTTAGCTTCACCTGCTTAGGTAACGTAGCATGTTAGCCTGTTAGCTTCACCTGCTTAGGTAACGTAGCGTGCTCAGATGCACCGGCTCATGAATCACACTAAACTAAACAGTTTGAGTTTATTGAAGTTCTTTTGTTGTTGTTTTTTTCAGCACGAAGCAGCTGATCATTGATGTCATCAGGACTCAGTCAGGTGACTCTCTGAGTGACATCCTGAGAGCATCTGTGTCACATGACCAGGTACACACTCACACACACTACACACACACACACAGAGCCCCACACACACACACACACACACACACAGAGCCCCACACACACACACACACACACACAGGTGAACCTCAGTCTCTCCTCCTCACAGGAGGCGTGTCACGATTGGCTGGTCCAGCAGCGAGCTCAGCGAGACGCTCGCACGCCTGAGAAGATGAAGAGGAACCAGTCGCTGGTCGCTAACGGCAACCTGAGTTTAGAGGACAAGAAGAGGAAGATCCTGAGGTGTCTTCGTCGTCTGGAGGGTCTGGGAGTCCTGAGACCACCTCAGACCGAGAACCAGATCCTGCTGATGATCGCAAAGGTGACCACGCACGCACGCACGCACGCACGCACGCACAGGAAGTTCAGGTCTTAGTGAGCTGAACGTCCTGTGGGGTCACAGTTTGCAAATGACTGATGATGATGATGATGATGATGATGATGATGATGATGATGATGATGATGATGATGATGATGATGATGTTGTCATACTCCCACCACCAGGACATCCGTCAGCAGCGACTGCACCGTCAGCGTCGGGGGGCGGAGCTACAGAAGCTCCGTCAGACACTCAGCAGCCTGCAGGCAAAGAGCAGCTTCCACAGCGAACAGGTGGACTACTACAGACATTACATCACTTCCTGTCTGGACAACCTGACCGCCAACAGGTGCACACACACACACACTATTAGTGTTATTGTGGTTCCTGGTGGATCTCAAGCCCCCATGGACCCTTTAAACATGACGTCGTATCAGTGAGCTGAGTATTGTGGCGCAGACAGACTGTGGATTGTTTTTGATGTGCTCTGAAATGTTGTGATTGGTTCTGTGTTGCAGTAAATCGACCAATAAGAAGGCAGCAGAGAGCAAAGGGAAGAAGAAGCTTCCTGCTCTGAGCTACAGCGCCACCCGGCTGCAGGAGAAGGGAGTTCTGTTAGAGATACAGGACCTACCAGCTACACAGTGAGACACACAACTACACACTGCTACACAACTACACACACTGCTACACTACACACACTGCTACACTACACACACTGCTGCACAACTACACACACTGCTACACAACTACACACACTGCTACACAACACACACTGCTACACAACTACACACACTGCTACACAACACACACTGCTACACAACTACACACACTGCTACACAACTACACACACTGCTACACAACACACACTGCTACACAACTACACACACTGCTACACTACACACACTGCTACACAGTGAGACACACAACTACACACTGCTACACTACACACACTGATACACACTGCTACACAACACACACTGCTACACACACACTGCTACACACACACTGCTACACAACAGGTGTGTCACAGTGACGCACAGCTCCACGTGTTGTCCTCTCATGAAGGTGACCCGTTCTGGTCTTCAGGTTTAAGAACGTGGTCTTCGACATCGTTCCTGGACCCGAGAGAGGAAGCTTCAACGTCAAGGCTCGATTCCTCGGAGTCGAGATGGAAGAGTTCCTCCTGAAATACCAGGTAATGATGCAGGCTAACTACTGGGCCGATGCAGGCTAACTACTGGGCCGATGCAGGCTAACTACTGGGCTGATGCAGGCTAACTACTGAGGTGTGTGTGTGTGTGTGTGTGTGTGTGTGTGTGTGTGTGTGTGTGTGTGTGTGTGTGTGTGTGTGTGTGTGTGTGTGTGTGTGTGTGTGTGTGTGTTACAGGACCTGCTACAGCTGCAGTATGAAGGTGTGGCGGTGATGAAGATGTTCGACAAGGCGAAGGTCAATGTTAACCTGCTCATCTTCCTCCTCAACAAGAAGTTCTTCAAGAAATGAACTAAGTGATTCACTGTGCACTCCTCTCTCTCTGTGTGTTCATTTATATATTCTATATATGTTCAGTTATATATTGTGTTTTAATAGTCTATCCTCTCCTCTCTGTCTGTATCTCACTGAGGTTCACAGTGAGCCATCAGTCAAATAAGCTTTATTTTGACATAAATGTCATTACTACATAATGACCAAAGCTTACTGTAGTAATAAATGCATGTTTATCTAAACACTCCTTTCTGTTTTTATATCTCACTACGTAAAGTTACATCTAGTAAATCCTACAAAACACGAGCTAAGAATTTAAATATGTCAATAAACTAGGTTTTATTTTGAAGGAGCATTGATCAGATCTATCAGGTCACTGTGATCTCATTGGTCTTTGAGCTACAAAACTACAGACAGACTTCAAACTGATGACTCATCAATAACTGATGACTCATCAATAACTGATCAATAACTGTTTTCTGTCACTTTCTGTTTGTTTTATTTGAAATGAAACTTTTTCTTCATTAAATATCTGAACGTCTTCAGCTGTTTCTGACTGGAATCAATTAGTGAATTGATGAGCTCATTGAAGAGATCAGTATGCAGATGATGTCGTTCTGCTGGTTTCATTCTTTAACGTTCTTCAGAGCTTCATGTGTTAAAGCTGCATTCTCTCTAGTGTCCACCAGGGGGCGACTCCTCTGGTTGTATAGAAGTCTATGAGAAAATGACTCTACTTCTCTCTTGATTTATTACCTCAGTAAACATTGTAAACATGAGTTTATGGTCTCAATCTCTAGTTTCAAGTCTTCTTCAATACAGCATGATGTTCATTTAGTGAATGATGGTCCATTTAGAGTCAAACAGACCATAAAGCAGGGGATGCTTTAGGGGCGGAGCTACAGATTCATAGTTTGCTCTTTGCAGATGAACAATCAAATATGTTTTTATTCAGTTGAATCAAGGCTCAGTTTGTTTCTTTCCTGGCTGAACGTTAAAGACATCAGAAGGTAATCGGCTGATCTGAGCTCAGCTTTAGAAACTTTTAGAGGTAAAACATTTCTGATCATATTTACAGTTTTGTCTCTGAAACATGTTCAGTGTTGATTCCACTAAATGCTGCCGTGAAGTGAATCAGATCAGTGACGCGTTTGAAACTCTCCAAACATTCCGTTCGATGCAAGAATTGAATTCTAATGCTGTGAAAACTCCTGATTGCCGTTAATCATATTTTGTGGTCTAAATGTTACGTCACACAATGTGATGGTGGTCATCAGGGGGCGTGGCTTTGCTTCCGATGCTGCCGGGTCCATCGCGTCGGTGGGCGGGGTTTGATGTGTGGGCGGGGCTTGATGTGTGGGCGGAGTCTCTACAGTCACTGGAGCAGCTCCGTAGAGTTGGTTGATGGTCAACGGCTGCAAAAACAACACATTTGTGTTTTTAAATAAGAAAGATACTGATGTTAAAATATACGTATTCACAAAAAGTCTGCCGACATCAAGACTACTGAAGACGAGGAGGACCCGGATGCAGACTCGAGGGAAGGCTGAAGCAGTGAAGACACTGAAATAAACTCACAGGAGTGAGAGTCCAGAAAGCATCAAGCAAGTATTTCATGAGGACACAGAAGCTCCAAATGATAAAAAAGGAAACAACCAACGGGGACACAGTGGCTGTGGAGCTGGGGGGCTGCATGGCAGATGGGCAGGATCTCTCGGGGGGGCGGGGGGGCCAAACAAACTGAACCGAAGAGCAAGATCACTCTGGTGGACGACCAGGAGGAGTGAAGCGACTCCGTCACAGCAAGGAGGGCTGTCTCAGTCGAGTGACCCACCTTAAACCCAGACCGGTGGGGGTCCAGGAGGCTGTTCTAGTGGAGACAGGAAGACAGTAAAGACGGCACGTTCAAGTGTTTTGGATAGAAAGGGTTGAAGAGAAACCGGTCTGAAGTTTTTGACATCAGAGGGGTCAAGTGGTGGTTTCTTCAGAAGGGGGGCGAGTCTGACAGTCTGGAAAGCCGTGGGAAAGCATCCTGAGACGAGAGATGTGTTGATGAGGTGGGTGAGGAAAGGAAGTGAGTGCAGGCCTGGAGGTGAAGGGACGTCCAACGAGGAGGAACGGATGCTGAGGAGGAGATTAGCATCATCAGCATCAGGGGAGAGCAGAGAGAAGGATTCAGGGAGAGCATATATAACCAACTATTTTATATATATACATATATATATGTATATATATATATATATATATATATACATATATATATATGTATATATATATGTATATATATATATATATATATATATGTGTATATATATATGTATATATATATATATACTATATAATTAGTGCTGAGCAAGTTAACGTGTTATTATCACGTTAACGCATTCATTAATTAACGCGACAATTATGTTATCGCGCGTTAACGCAGTTTTTTTTATTATTAAGCGACATTTTTAACACAAGAACCGGCAGCGAGCGGTGAACAGCTGTTTGTGTGGCGTCTCTTCCTGTTTCCTTCCCCTACATTCCCCTGGGTCCTAAGTCCCTCCATGTACAGCTTCTCATCACCTCTATGTACCAACGTACATTTATAACAAACACCACATGTTACACTAATCAGCGTAGCATAGTGTCTGACCAACATACCAACAAATAAATGATTCATTTAAATTATTGTTTAGAGTTTTTAAAGTGTTTAGTTTGTAATATGTATAATAATCATATCATTTAGTTATCACTACTGAGAGTTTAACAAACATTAAAACATGACGTAGATAGGTTTCAGGTTTCAAGATGTATATTTAAATTCATCTCTGACACACATGAAGATAAAGGTGTGAACACCGGCTGAATATCTATGATCAGAATCATTATAACTGTGTTATAACTGCTGCTGTGTGAAGAGAATCCTGCTGTTAACAAGAACCTGATGAGTTTAACGTGTTTAAACCAAATGTTGTTGACCTTTAGTTCATAGAGCAGCACTTTAACATAAAAGAGCTCAACACACTACTTTAGATTCATTATGAACTTTAACATAACAATGAGATTAATTGTGATTACAAATTGTAATCGTTGCGCAGCACTAATATATATATATATATATAACCAAATATTTATATATATATATAAAACCAACTGTTCATGTGTGTGTATATATATTTATATATAACCAACTATTTTATGACTATTTGCTAGCTTCGTTAGCAGTTAGCGCTGTTAGCATGTTGAGGCGAATTAAAACACTGCCACTCTGGTATTTAGCACCTGTAGGTCTTTATGCGTCATTATTTCTGTTCTGGACACACAGAGGAAATAAAAACGTGGGACTGTTCCTTTAAGTGTCCTTCGGCGCCCCCTTGAGTCCAGATGAAGTGCTTCAGGATTGACATTACAGTACAGGCTCGTCTTTACAGTATTTACAGTCTCAGCAGGTTTTGGTTCACATCGTCCACACGACTTCTTTGGAATTTCACGAAGAGGAAAACCATTTTAAGTTCATCTCAACAACAAATCAGATCAAAACATCACCCCGGTTAAGGTACGGAAACATCTTCAGGGTGGACGTTTCAAACATCCCTCTGAACAGTAAAATGAAGAGGATTCATTCTGAGGAACTCTGCATCATTTACACTGAAATAGTGGATTAAGTAGAGCACATACAGCGCAGTAGGTAGTTTCACACGTCGTCACATTCTTCAATCAGAACAGGAGCTTAGCTTAGCTTAGCTTAGCTTAGCTTAGCTTCATTAATGAGAAGATGACAGTTTGTTTTCAAGAGTTCCACCTTCAGTTTGAACTTCAGGTCCAGAAGAAGAAGTTCATGTTTTTCATTCGTCACCGTGAGAAAAAAAATGGACCTCAGTGCAAAATTGTGCATCTGTAAACATCAAACAAGTCAAGTTATATATCTTCTCTCTTATAGTTTAATGACGAGGAAGCATCAGGAATGTTTTTGTAAACCGATCGTTGACCCAGAAAAGAAGCTTCCTGGAAAACTGGAGAGCTGCAACGACTCCTCTTGTTGATCTGAAAGACGTTCAGCTTTTTAGGAAATAAGAGGAAATAAAGGAACGCTGGATGTGTTGGTCTTCTCTGAAGGTTGATTTTAAGTTGTTTTGAGCCATGATTGGTTCTCGTTTAGAATCAGCTGAAAAGGTTCAGTCTAGACTCTGGGGGGGGGGGGGACTCTAGGAGGACAGAAGAGTTTTAAAACAGATTCTTTAACAGCTATATTTGATATTTAACCTCAGAACCAGAGATCCTAATTTAAAATTATGGCTCAAATTTAAAACTTTAAAAACTCTAATTGGACCCTTTTCCTCTGTTTGAATAACCTCGTTGGTGCAGCCCTCCATGAAGACCAGGACGTGGTTTTTAAAATGATTATCTGATTGATGAGCTTCACAGTAAATCACCACCATTAAAGAAAAAAGTCTCCGCAAGATATATCCCATCATGCTTTGCTCCTCCCCGTCATCAATCCCCGTGGGACTCCACGACCTTCTCGGCCAGAATCTCCTGGAAGGTGGAGAGCTGCTTCATCTGCTCCGTCTGCATCGAGTGCCTCCTCATCAGCTTCTTCTTCGTCTTGAAGTCGGGGCCTCGTTTGGGCGAGGCGGGGGCCACGGGGACCATGATCTTGTGGACGGGCGATGTGGGCTTGCCGTTGGCCCGGATGTCGGGGATGGGTCTCTGGGGGTTGATGTTGAGAGGCGGCAGGAAGCCAGGTCTGGTGTGGGAGATGTGGTCCAGGAGGAGGGTGCCGGACCCCCGGCGCTCCAGCAGCCCCGGGGGTCGCCTGCGCACCGTGATGGGGGACACAGAGTTGGGGATGTTCTCCAGAGACTCCCTGGAGGAGCTGGTGACCAGGGACAAGGGGGAGGCGTTGTACCTCCTCCGCTCCACGGACACCCGACCAGAGTCCGGAGAACCGGGGATGGACTCCGGGCAAAGGTGAGTGTCCGACTCGTAGTGCTCCATCCGGGTCAGTTTCGGGTGAGCCAGGGCGCGAGCGGCAACCGCCCCGGCGTTCTCCTGGGACTCCGGCGCCGTGTTCCTGCGGTACAGGATCTGATGCTGCTGAACTTTGTCGGCCCAGGAGGAACCAGAGAGTGCCGCGTAGTCCTCGGAGCAGGACCGGTCGATTAGTTTTGGGGAGCAAGGGTCGTGGGTCTCGATGCTGTGTCGACGCGACAACAGAGGTCTCCCTTGCTGCTCGGCGATGGACAGGCCGTTGATCTCGGCGATGGTCCTGCTCAGGTCCCATCCCCCCTCCTCCTGTAGACCCTTGTCCACCCTCTCCTGAGGGACACCGCTCTGGACCGAGGGCGCCACCAAGCCCCAGGGCTCCGAGTTCAGCCTCTTCAGGAGCTTGCGCGGCGGCGGCGGCCTCTTTTCTCCCAGAGGTCGAACCGAAGATGACGGCAAAGCCGAGGTGAGTGCGAAGTTGAAGATCCCCTCCATCTGGTTTTTGCTCGGGTCTCCCGCCGGCGAGGAGGAGGTGCCGATCTCCACCTCGGAAGGGGACATGCAAGCCGGGGACAGTTTGTCCACGATGCACGGTGACGGGGGTGCGTTGAGGTACTGCTTGGTCTTCTTGGTGCCGGAGGGAGACGTGTCGGTGGTGATGATGATCACCTCCTTGCCTTTGGCCTTGCAGGCGTCCAGCAGCACCTGCAGGGTGTCGCGGTCCCCCTTGTTGATGGCGTGGACGAGGGCGGAGGAGCCGGAGTAGTCCTTGAGGCTCGGGTCAGCACCGTTCTCTAGCAGGAGCGATACCACCTCCTTCCCCGCCTGTTCGGCGCAGGCGTGCATCAGCGCCGTCCTGCCGCTCTTGTCGGGGATGTTGGGGTCGGCGCCTTTCTCCAGCAGGTACCTCACCATCCTCTGCCGGGTCTGCGGGTCGTCGTAGGCCGCCAGGCAGGCGGCTGACACGGGCGTCTCTCCGCGCTCGTTGCCCTCGTTGATGTAAGCTCCGCCCTCCAGCAGCAGGCGGGTCAACCGCAGCTTTCCCTGGAAGACGGCCTTGAGGAGGGCGTTACCCTCGGTCTGCAGGGGTCCTCCATCTCCCATGATCACCTTCGACCTCTACCTCAGGCCTCCTGACCGCTGGAACAAACCCCACCTCCACGAGAAGTTACGTGACCTGCAGGAGAAAGAAAACACACCAGGTGAGTTCAGCAACACTCCTCACAAGTACGTTTATTAACAAGTGACCAACAAGCAGAACATCAACCTGTTTGTGGAGCAGCCATCAGGTAACGGTGGTGATGTCATACGTTAGTGATGTCATACGGAGTTTAATCAGAAAAACAGGATCATCAATCTGAGGTTATTGATTGGATGAGAATGTAGTTTAAAGATTTTAGAACTTGCGTTGTGTTTCTTCCTATTTCTTGTTTCCTAGTGTTGCTGCTCAATAAATGCTTTTTGTTTACATACAGGAATAATAAAACAATGTGGATTCTTTTCTTAATAATTTTCTCACAAAATAATCAAAAAGAACCAATAAGAGAATAAGAGTTCTAGTATTGATAAAACACTAACGATACCCATCAGACAGAAGAGTTAAGAGATGCAGCAGGTTAATTCACAGTATTTATTCAGTTTTGGTTTTTTAATTTTTACTTTTTAACTTTTAATTGTCGAGGGTTTGACTTTCTAACATGAAGGACTCTTTTCTGCTGATTCAACATTTCACACAACAAGAGACTCATCACTGTGTTTTCACCTCGCTGACTCATTTACACCTGAGAAACATCGTCACTATAAACAGGAAGTAGAATGTGTCACTGTGTGCACAATACACACACTGTGGACTTTAAACCTGTCGCCTGTTTTTACTGTTTGTCAGTTAATAATCAACCAGAAGAGAAAAATCTACACTGATCACAGCTCAAATACACACAATATATATATTTATATATGTATATATATACATATATTTATATTATATTTATATATATAACCATCTATTTAATATATATATATATGCATGTATGAAATAGATGTATATATATATATATATATATATATATATATATACATCCATCCATGTTCCTCCTCTTATCCGGGTCGGGTCTTGGTGGCAGCAGCCCAGCAGGCTGACCCAGACTTCCCTCTGCAACATGTTCCAGCTCATTCTGGGGGATCCCGAGGCGTTCCCAGGCCAGCTGGGAGATATAATCCCTCCAGCGTGTTCTGGGTCTTCCCCGGGGTCTCCTCCCTGTTGGACGTGCCCGGAAAACCTCCAGTGGGAGGCGTCCAGGAGGCATCGTGATTAGATGCTGAACCACCTCAGCTGACTCCTTTCGATGCGAAGGAGTAGCGGCTCGACTCCAAGTTCCCTCCTGATGTCTGAGCTCCTTACCCTCTCTCTGAGGCTGAGCCCGGCCACCCTACGGAGGAAACTCATTTCGGCCGCTTGTACCCGCGACCTTGTCCTTTCGGTCACGACCCAGAGTTCGTGACCACAGGTGAGGGTAGGAACGTAGACCGACCAGTAAATTGAGAGCTTTGCCTTCCGGCTCGGCTCTCTCTTCACCAAGACGGTCCGGTGCAGCGCCTGCTTTACTGCTGCAGCCGCACCGATCCGCCTGTCGACCTCCCGCTCCATCTTACCCTCACTCGTGAACAAGACCCCGAGATACTTAAACTCCTTCACTTGAGGTAGGCACTCCGTCCCCACCTGGAGGGAGCAATCCACCGGTTTCCGGCAGAGCACCATGGCCTCAGATTTGGAGGTGCTAACTCTCATCCCCGCCGCTTCACACTCAGCTGCAAACCGCCCCAATGAATGCTGGAGGTCACGATCCGAGGAGGCCAACAGGACCACATCGTCTGCAAACAGCAGAGAGGTGATCCCGAGACCCCCGAACCTGACGTTCTCCACCCCCCGGCTGCGCCTAGAAATCCGGTGACAAAGGGCAGCCCTGGAGGCCAACACCCACCGGGAACGTGTCTGACTTACTGCTGAGAATGCGGACACAGCTCCTACTGCGGTCGTACAGAGACCGGATCGGACCCCATACTCCCGCAGCACCCCCCACAAGAACCCCCGAGGGACCCGGTCGAAAGCCTTCTCCAAGTCCACAAAACACATGTAGACTGGTTGGGCCTCCAGTAGTCTTGCGAGGGTGAAGAGCTGGTCCACTGCTCCTCTTGAATCCGAGGTTCGACAAACGGTCGGAGCCTCCTTTCCAGCACCCTGGCATAAGCTTTCCCCGGGAGGCTGAGTAGTGTGATACCCCGATAGTTCGAGCACACTCTCCGGTCCCCCTTTTTGAAAATGGGAACCACCACCCCGGTCTGCCAGTCCATGGGCACTGATCCCGACCCCCATGCGACACTGAAGAGGCGTGTCAGCCAAGACAGCCCAACAGTGTCCAGCGCCTTCAGCATCTCAGGACGGATCTCATCCTCCCCCGGCGCCTTGCCACCAAGGAGCTTTTTGACTACCTTAACAGCTTGGGGTAGGCCCTGCTTTCCCTTCCTGAGCCGTCGGATAGTTTGCCAGAACCTCTTTGAGGCCAACCGAAAGTCCTTCTCCATGGCCTCCCCGAACTCCTCCCATGCCCGAGTTTTAGCACCCGCGACCACCGCAGCTGCAGTCCTTCTGGCCTCCCGGTACCTCTCAGCTGCTTGAGGAGACCCCTGGGCCAGACAGGCCCTTCTTAAGCTTGACGGCTTCCCTCACCTCTGGTGTCCACCACCGGGTTCTCAGGTTGCCGTCACGACAGGCACCGATGACCTTCCGGCCACAGCTCCTAGCGGCCGCGTCCACAATAGAGGCTTTGAACACGGTCCATTCGGATTCCATGTTCCCAGCCTCCCTCGGGATGTGTGAGAAGTTCTTCCGGAGGTGGGAGTTAAAGACCTCCCGGACAGGGTCCTCCGCCAGACGTTCCCAGTTCACCCTCACTATACGTTTGGGCTTGCCGGGTCTTTCCAACCGGTTCCCCTGCCATCTGATCCAACTCACCACCAGATGGTGATCAGTTGACAGCTCTGCTCCTCTCTTCACCCGAGTGTCCAAGACATACGGCCGCAGATCAGATGATACGATTACAAAGTCGATCATTGATCTCCAGCGTAAGGTGTTCTGGTACCAGGTACACTTATGAGCCACCTTATGTTGGAACATGGTGTTCGTTATGGCCAAACCATGGCTAGCACAGAAGTCCAATAACAAGACACCACTCGGGTTCAGATCGGGCAAGCCGTTCCTCCCAATCACCCCCCGCCAGGTTTCTCCGTCATTGCCCACGTGAGCGTTGAAGTCCCCCAGGAGAACTATGGAGTCGGCAGGCGGCGCCCTTTCCAGGACCCCTCCCACCGACTCCAAGAAGGCCGGATACTCCGAACTGCTGTTTGGTGCATAAGCACAAACCACAGTCAGAGCCTTGCTCCCTGCAACCCGTAGGCACAAGGAGGCGACCCTCTCGTTCTCCGGGGAGAACTCCAACACAGCGGCGCTCAGCCG
>NC_136534.1:27422731-27470685 GCF_910591455.1 Pholis gunnellus
CAGAAGGCTGGTGGTTTCGAGCTCAAGCCTTTGTTTTTTTCCGGGCAAAGTGGGAGGATGGGTTGGAAGGAGAAGCTGGAGAGGACCAAGACAAAGACCATGGTCCTGCCAAACCAAAGGAGCGATGATGACAATAAGGCGCTCGGCCTGAACAAAGGAGACCACCTGCGGGGTCAGCCATCCAAGGCCTTGTGGACGTCAAGCGGTTCAGTAATGTAACCCGACTGGTCAAAACAATTGCATGGATCTGGAGAGCAGCAAAAAAATTCATTGGACAAAAGAAAGCCCTGAAGAGTTCAAAGTGGGAGGCAGTCTCTTTAGCAGGAGTCGTCTCAGTAAGAGAACTAGAAGATGACCTGAGAGACGTCTTTGTTGCAGCACAAGAGGGCACAACCTTCCCAAGCACCACGACAGACAGGCTGGTAGTCTATAAAGAGAAAGACTCTGGGCTATTGGTTTGTGGTGGCCGAGTGCAAATCTTCAAAGAAGATCAAGTTGGGGTCCCTATCTTACCCTATGACGCATGGTTGTCCACACTGCTAGCTCGGGAGGCCCACAGTGAGAGTCATGACGGAGTGGCCGGAACCCTGCTCAAGATGAGAAGGACAGCATGGGTCATACGGGGAAGGAGGATCGCCCCAAAAATTGTTGATGGCTGCATGATCTGCAGGAAGGCAAAGGCAAGGAAATGTCAACAAGTAATGGGTGACTTGCTGCCAGAACAAACAGAACCTGCTGCACCGTTTGAGTTCACAACAGTAGACCTTTTTGGACCAGACCACGTTAGAGATGACGTAAAGAAAAGAGTGAGACTAAAAGTCTGGGGGCTGGTCTTTTGCTCCGAAGGGTTCCTGATGGCCTACCAAAGGTTCACGGTTCAGAGTGGATGTGCAAACTCCACCCAGCCGATTCTCCACACAGCAATGGTGCTGCAGAGGCTGCTGTACGCATCGTAAAGAAAGCACTTGAGAGTCTTGGAAAGGAGTCTGAGCTCAGGTACTCTTCCCATAGCAGCCAACCTGGCAAATGAGCGCCCCATTGACGCCAGATTACGAAGCCGGGAAGACTGTATTCAATATATCACACCCAACACGCTCCTTCTCGGCCGGGCATCTCAAAGCGGGGATTTCAAAACTTTTGACTTCTCCAACTACCCCTACAAAAGACTCAGAGCAATGCAGTCAGAGGTGACTAAGTTCTGGAAGAATTGGAGCCAACTCGCTGGTCTCAACGTATTTGTAAGAAACAAGTGTCACACTGCAGAGAGAAACGTTGCTGTTGGGGACATTGTCTGGCTAAGTGACCAAAATGCACTGAGGGGGCAATCCAAGCTGAGCAGGGTCCTAATCCTGACACCAAAGGCATCGTCAGGGACGTCAACGTCAGAATCATTCCAAGCTACCACGCTCCAGTGACGAAAGCTCTGAAGGCCAGAGCAAGTCATCCAACGCTGGACAAGCAGAAAGGAAAGATCCAAGCTACCATCCTTCACAGAGACGTCTACCTGCTGAGGAACAGATGGAGAGTCAAGTCAGGACAGCATCTCAAGATGATCAAGAGCACCGAACTGGGACCACAAAGTTTATCTTTAAAGCTGCCGATGGGAAGATCGAGTGGGAGGTGTCAAGTCAAATAGGATTTTTCTTTTATGTAAATAGAAGAAATATAAAGAACTGAAAAAGATTTAAGATCATTTTAAGTAATTATGATACTGACAATCTGAGTATTCAGAAAAGAAACAAGGCGGAACCAATCTGCCTGGGACTCTGGTTAAGCAGACACGCAGTGACACGCAGTGACACAGTAAATAGGCAGCTCTAGTCCTAAAGGCAGCTCTAGTCCTCCAGACCTCTCTAGTCCTCCACCAGACCTCTCTAGTCCACCAGACCTCTCTAGTCCTCCACCAGACCGCTCTAGTCCTCCATCAGACCTCTCTAGTCCTCCAGACCTCTCTAGTCCTCCACCAGACCGCTCTAGTCCTCCATCAGACCTCTCTAGTCCTCCAGACCTCTCTAGTCCTCCACCAGACCGCTCTAGTCCTCCATCAGACCTCTCTAGTCCTCCAGACCTCTCTAGTCCACCAGACCTCTCTAGTCCTCCATCAGACCTAAAAAGGTTCTGGTGGAATCTCAGGAGTTTGTAGTAGTTCTGCCCTGCTGCCAGCAGGTGGCGCCACACACACACACACACACACACACACACACACACTCTCACACACATGTTTAGAGAAATGAATATGAGTATTTATATATTAGAATAAGTTATTATTAGGATTATAGTTTGTATATATACTCAATCCATGATGTTTGATATCTTTAGTAGTTTTTATTAGTGCTGGGCAAGTTAACGCGTTATTAACGCCTTTTCTGGGCAGCGAGTGGTGAACAGCTGTTTGTGTGGCGTCTCTTCCTGTTTCCTTCCCCTACATTCCCCTGGGTCCTAAGTCCCTCCATGTACAGCTTCTCATCACCCTCTATGTACCAACGTACATTTATAACAAACACCACATGTTACACTAATCAGCGTAGCATAGTGTCTGACCAACACACCAACAAATAAATGATTCATTTAAATTATTGTTTAGAGTTTTAAAGTGTTTAGTTTGTAATATGTATAATAATCATATCATTTAGTTATCACTACTGAGAGTTTAACAATATCTTTATTTTTTAGACTCTGACGCCACTGTTTTTATCAGCGCTGTAATCTCCAACTTTAGATCTTTGAACCTGAACTCCTCTTTGACTCCTTCGGGAGAATCTGCTGTCGCTCCTTTTCTTCATGTTTCTCTGTCAATGATCCTCAGTCCTCAGGTCAAACCTCAAAGGTCGCGAAGTGTTACGTCTTCAAACCAGAGAAGAAGAAGAGACTTCTGACAGTGAATTCATCTTTTTACACTGTAAAAAATGAAGCAAAGGAAGAGGCGTTATTAAACCAGACTCTCTACCTCCCCCTCTCCTCCCCCTCTCCTCCCCCTCTCCTCCCCCTCTCCTCCCCCTCAGTAGCACTAACATCTTCAACACCTCCCTGGAGACATGACACGTACCAGCCTGCTTCAAGGCCTCCACCATCATCCCCGTCCCCAAAAAACAAGGATCACAGGACTTAATGACTCCAGGCCCGTCGCCCTGACCTCTGTGGTCTGGTCCTGTCCCACCTTAAACCCCTCACTGACCCACTACTGGACCCCCTGCAGTTCTCCTACAGAGCCAACAGGTCTCTAAACAACACAGTCAACATGGCCCTTCACCTCATCCTCCAGCACCTGGACTCCTCAGGAACCTACGCCAGGATCCTGTTTGTGGACTTCAGCTCTGCCTTTAACTCTGCGTGACTCCCTCTATCTCCCTCGTCCCATCGTCCTCCTGTCTCCTCCACCTCCACCGTATCAGTGGACGCCCCAGCACACTGCTGCCTCCTTCATGAGCCTGTTCAGTCTGTTCCTGTCGGCTGTGGAGACGCTGCCGCTCCAGCAGACCGCTCCATAGAAGATGGCTGATGCCACCACAGAGTCAAAGAAGGTCCTCAGCAGAGCTCCCTGCACTCCAGAAGACCTGAGTCTCCTCAGCAGATAGTCTGCTCTGACCCTTTTTGTAGAGTGTGTGTGTGTGTGATCAGTCCAGTCCAGTTTATTGTTCAAGTGAACACCCAGGTACTTATAAGATCTCACCATCTCAATCCTCTGCTCCTCCATCACGGTCTGGTACGCTGCAGCCACTGCCAAGAGCAGACTGCAGCGCAGCGTCCGCTCTGCTGAGAGCGGGACTGGCTGCAGTCTGCCGTCCCTCCAGGACTTGTTCTCTTCAAGGACCCTGAAGCGAGCCAGAAGGATCGTAGCAGACCCCTCTCACCCTGGACACGAACTGTTGGAGCCCCTTCCATCTCGCAGGAGGCTGAGGTCCATCAGGACCAAGACCTCCATCAGGACCAAGACCTCCATCAGGACCAAGACCTCCATCAGGACCAAGACCACCATCAGGACCGAGACCACCATCAGGACCAAGACCACCATCAGGACCAAGACCTCCATCAGGACCACAGCACATGAACAGTTTCTTCAGTCTTGAGTCGGGCTCCTCAACAGAGACCAGGACCCTCTGACTCTGACGTCCAGTTTCTTCTTAAACACCGCTGCTCTGCTTTAATAAACACGTGACACTTTAATGATATACTTGTTTTAAAATACTCTTATTTGTTCGTTTATTTACCATATTTTTATACTTTATTGTATTTTCAACGTGTTGATTGTTTAACGTTATGAACCTTCCACCAGGTAAATATCCTTCTATGTGCCTTCTATGTATATATATGTATATATATGTATATATTAGTGCTGAGCAAGTTAACGCGTTATTATCACGTTAACGCATTCATTAATTAACGCCGACAATTATTTTATCGCGCGTTAACGCAGTTTTTTTTATTATTAAGCGACATTTTTAACACAAGAACCGGCAGCGAGCGGTGAACAGCTGTTTGTGTGGCGTCTCTTCCTGTTTCCTTCACCTACAGTCCCCTGGGTCCTAAGTCCCTCCATGTACAGCTTCTCATCACCCTCTATGTACCAACGTACATTTATAACAAACACCACATGTTACGCTAATCAGCGTAGCATAGTGTCTGACCAACATACCAACAAATAAATGATTCATTTAAATTATTGTTTAGAGTTTTAAAGTGTTTAGTTTGTAATATGTATAATAATCATATCATTTAGTTATCACTACTGAGAGTTTAACAAACATTAAAACATGACGTAGATAGGTTTCAGGTCAAGATGTATATTTAAATTCATCTCTGACACATGAAGATAAAGTTGTGAACACGTCTGAATATCTATGATCAGAATCATTATAACTGTGTTATAACTGCTGCTGTGTGAAGAGAATCCTGCTGTTAACAAGAACCTGATGAGTTTAAAGTGTTTAAACCAAATGTTGTTGACCTTTAGTTCATAGAGCAGCACTTTAACATAAAAGAGCTCAAAACACTACTTTAGATTCATTATGAACTTTAACATAATGAGATTAATCACGATTAAAAATTGTAATCGTTGCCCAGCACTAATATATATATATTTATTACATGATGTCTGATATCTTTAGTAGTTTTCAGAGGTCACAGTCACAGAGTCAATGAACCCGAGTGTTTCTACAGGATGTGATTCAGCCAATCAGAGCAGAGCACATGCTCACAGTCTGAATGCTCGTCTTCTTCTTCTCCTTCTTCTTCTTCTGCGGTGGGACCATGCACACCAAAGGGAGCTCCTGGTAAGACCCCCCCTCACTTTATTTATTCAATAATCTGAACTCAGATCAGTTTGTGTTTCTGTCTGCTGGCTCATGGAGACAACCTTTATTTTGAAATCACTTTAATAGAAAGAATCAAAAACATACATTTATATATACAGTATTTATATGTATATCTTTATATAACGTATATATAAATATATACGTTATATATATTTATGAATGTAGTAGGGCTGCAACAACGAATCGATAAAATCGATAAAAATCGATTATTAAAAGAGTTGGCAACGAATTTCATTATCGATTCGTTGTGTCTGCGATTATTACGTCACTCAATAAGTGGCGGAGATGTGTGAGTGTTCACAGCAGCAGAATAACGGAACAGGACTCCGGTTCTGTAGCTGACGCTGACCGGTGTATAAACGTTGCCATGACAACACCGGAAGTTGATTTACGCGATTTGTATTATTTTTGCGTCATTCGCCGTCATTCGCACCTTTGGTGTGTGAACACCAAACGCGATGAACGCGATGAACGCGGCCGGTATTTCGGGGACTATTTGTGTTCATTCGCGTGCATCACGCTGGACGCGGCGGAGAGGGGGCGGGGCTTATCGGCCTGAAAGCCGTTCACTGATGGATCAGCGTGTCTGCCCTTCACTGAGAGGCGTGGGTAAACCCGCTGAACCCCACTCCTGATATTAGTCCACTTATTGTTTAAATAATGACTTTAACAGCTCAGGGATGTTCAACCTGTTTGTGCACTTTGTGAAGATGTGTTGCTCTGTGAATGTGCACTGAGGCTCTGTTTGTGATTAAAGGGTTGGAAATCAATGCTTTTTAGTTTTTAGTTTTTTTATCCGATTCATCGATTAATCGAACAAATAATCGACAGATTAATCGATTATTAAAATAATCGTTAGTTGCAGCTCTAGAATGTATATATATGTATATATTTCAGCAAAGACAGCCGGTACAGTTCAGTAGAGACGGACAGTAGAGGTCAGTAGAGACGGACAGTAGAGTTCAGTAGAGACGGACAGTAGAGGTCAGTAGAGACGGACAGTAGAGTTCAGTAGAGACGGACAGTAGAGTTCAGTAGAGACGGACAGTAGAGTTCAGTAGAGACGGACAGTAGAGTTCAGTAGAGACGGACAGTAGAGGTCAGTAGAGACGGACAGTAGAGTTCAGTAGAGACGGACAGTAGAGTTCAGTAGAGACGGACAGTAGAGGTTAGTAGAGACGGACAGTAGAGTTCAGTAGAGACGGACAGTAGAGTTCAGTAGAGACGGACAGTAGAGTTCAGTAGAGACGGACAGTAGAGTTCAGTAGAGACGGACAGTAGAGGTCAGTAGAGACGGACAGTAGAGGTCAGTAGAGACAGACAGTAGAGTTCAGTAGAGACGGACAGTAGAGGTCAGTAGAGACGGACAGTAGAGGTCAGTAGAGACGGACAGTAGAGGTCAGTAGAGACGGACAGTAGAGTTCAGTAGAGACGGACAGTAGAGTTCAGTAGAGACGGACAGTAGAGGTCAGTAGAGACAGACAGTAGAGGTCAGTAGAGACGGACAGTAGAGTTCAGTAGAGACGGACAGTAGAGTTCAGTAGAGACGGACAGTAGAGGTCAGTAGAGACGGACAGTAGAGGTCAGTAGAGACGGACAGTAGAGGTCAGTAGAGACGGACAGTAGAGGTCAGTAGAGACGGACAGTAGAGTTCAGTAGAGACGGACAGTAGAGGTCAGTAGAGACGGACAGTAGAGGTCAGTAGAGACGGACAGTAGAGTTCAGTAGAGACGGACAGTAGAGGTCAGTAGAGACGGACAGTAGAGTTCAGTAGAGACGGACAGTAGAGGTCAGTAGAGACGGACAGTAGAGGTCAGTAGAGACAGACAGTAGAGGTCAGTAGAGACGGACAGTAGAGTTCAGTAGAGACGGACAGTAGAGGTCAGTAGAGACGGACAGTAGAGTTCAGTAGAGACGGACAGTAGAGGTCAGTAGATTATTATATAAACTGGATCAAAATAAATGATAAAATAATGATGAAGTTCTAGTTTCTCTTCACTGAGCTGTTTCTTTGTATTTTAATATATGAACATATTGTAAATAGATTAAATAGAAACATACATTCATAAATATATCCCATAATAAGTTGTATTTACATGTTGTGAAACTCGTGGACCTCCATGTGATAAAATATCTTTTAGACTCTGACGCCACTGTTTTTATCAGCGCTGTAATCTCCAACTTTAGATCTTTGAACCTGAACTCCTCTTTGACTCCTTCGGGAGAATCTGCTGTCGCTCCTTTTCTTCATGTTTCTCTGTCAATGATCCTCAGTCCTCAGGTCAAACCTCAAAGGTCGCGAAGTGTTACGTCTTCAAACCAGAGAAGAAGAAGAGACTTCTGACAGTGAATTCATCTTTTTACACTGTAAAAAATGAAGCAAAGGAAGAGGCGTTATTAAACCAGACTCTCTACCTCCCCCTCTCCTCCCCCTCTCCTCCCCCTCTCCTCCCCCTCAGTAGCACTAACATCTTCAACACCTCCCTGGAGACATGACACGTACCAGCCTGCTTCAAGGCCTCCACCATCATCCCCGTCCCCAAAAAACAAGGATCACAGGACTTAATGACTCCAGGCCCGTCGCCCTGACCTCTGTGGTCTGGTCCTGTCCCACCTTAAACCCCTCACTGACCCACTACTGGACCCCCTGCAGTTCTCCTACAGAGCCAACAGGTCTCTAAACAACACAGTCAACATGGCCCTTCACCTCATCCTCCAGCACCTGGACTCCTCAGGAACCTACGCCAGGATCCTGTTTGTGGACTTCAGCTCTGCCTTTAACTCTGCGTGACTCCCTCTATCTCCCTCGTCCCATCGTCCTCCTGTCTCCTCCACCTCCACCGTATCAGTGGACGCCCCAGCACACTGCTGCCTCCTTCATGAGCCTGTTCAGTCTGTTCCTGTCGGCTGTGGAGACGCTGCCGCTCCAGCAGACCGCTCCATAGAAGATGGCTGATGCCACCACAGAGTCAAAGAAGGTCCTCAGCAGAGCTCCCTGCACTCCAGAAGACCTGAGTCTCCTCAGCAGATAGTCTGCTCTGACCCTTTTTGTAGAGTGTGTGTGTGTGTGATCAGTCCAGTCCAGTTTATTGTTCAAGTGAACACCCAGGTACTTATAAGATCTCACCATCTCAATCCTCTGCTCCTCCATCACGGTCTGGTACGCTGCAGCCACTGCCAAGAGCAGACTGCAGCGCAGCGTCCGCTCTGCTGAGAGCGGGACTGGCTGCAGTCTGCCGTCCCTCCAGGACTTGTTCTCTTCAAGGACCCTGAAGCGAGCCAGAAGGATCGTAGCAGACCCCTCTCACCCTGGACACGAACTGTTGGAGCCCCTTCCATCTCGCAGGAGGCTGAGGTCCATCAGGACCAAGACCTCCATCAGGACCAAGACCTCCATCAGGACCAAGACCTCCATCAGGACCAAGACCACCATCAGGACCGAGACCACCATCAGGACCAAGACCACCATCAGGACCAAGACCTCCATCAGGACCACAGCACATGAACAGTTTCTTCAGTCTTGAGTCGGGCTCCTCAACAGAGACCAGGACCCTCTGACTCTGACGTCCAGTTTCTTCTTAAACACCGCTGCTCTGCTTTAATAAACACGTGACACTTTAATGATATACTTGTTTTAAAATACTCTTATTTGTTCGTTTATTTACCATATTTTTATACTTTATTGTATTTTCAACGTGTTGATTGTTTAACGTTATGAACCTTCCACCAGGTAAATATCCTTCTATGTGCCTTCTATGTATATATATATATATATGTATATATTAGTGCTGAGCAAGTTAACGCGTTATTATCACGTTAACGCATTCATTAATTAACGCCGACAATTATTTTATCGCGCGTTAACGCAGTTTTTTTTATTATTAAGCGACATTTTTAACACAAGAACCGGCAGCGAGCGGTGAACAGCTGTTTGTGTGGCGTCTCTTCCTGTTTCCTTCACCTACAGTCCCCTGGGTCCTAAGTCCCTCCATGTACAGCTTCTCATCACCCTCTATGTACCAACGTACATTTATAACAAACACCACATGTTACGCTAATCAGCGTAGCATAGTGTCTGACCAACATACCAACAAATAAATGATTCATTTAAATTATTGTTTAGAGTTTTAAAGTGTTTAGTTTGTAATATGTATAATAATCATATCATTTAGTTATCACTACTGAGAGTTTAACAAACATTAAAACATGACGTAGATAGGTTTCAGGTTAAGATGTATATTTAAATTCATCTCTGACACACATGAAGATAAAGTTGTGAACACGCTGAATATCTATGATCAGAATCATTATAACTGTGTTATAACTGTGTTATAACTGCTGCTGTGTGAAGAGAATCCTGCTGTTAACAAGAACCTGATGAGTTTAAAGTGTTTAAACCAAATGTTGTTGACCTTTAGTTCATAGAGCAGCACTTTAACATAAAAGAGCTCAACACACTACTTTAGATTCATTATGAACTTTGCGCATAACAAAAAAATAATGCGATTAATCGCGATTAAAAATGTTAATCGTTGCCCAGCACTAATGTAAATAAACGGTTCTGGTTCTGATTCTGATCCAGCTGCTGCTCCTTTGAGGACTACAAACTGACCACTGAGTGGCTCCTGAACCACACCAGTCACCGTCCTACGGTGGCAGTGATCTGTGGATCAGGACTCGGTCTGCTAGCTGACGGGGCTGCTAACAAAGAGACCTTCAGGTACCAGGACATCCCCAACTTCCCCCTCAGCACAGGTGAGTAGGCCCCGCCCACTGCATGCTGAAGGGGTGGGGCTTCAGCTTGTCTTTCCTCCTTCCTTTATTTCTTCTTCTTTCTGTGGCGTCATTGGTTCTTATTCAATATATAATAATGATATATATATATTTTGCTTTTATTTGTCTCTCTTTGTCTGTCTGTCTCTCTGTCTCCCCCTCAGTGGAGGGTCATGAAGGCTGTCTGGTGTTTGGGACGATTGAGGACACTTCCTGTGTCTTCATGCAGGGTCACTTCCACCTGTACGAAGGTTATTCTCTCTGTCAGGTGAGTCCTCGTCGTGTCCTCTTGTCTCTTTGACCGATAACAGACACAACCAGTGAACAGGAAGTGACCATATGTGGACTGAGGAGGAGTGACGTAGAGACGCCGTATACGTCTCTGGTAGAGACCTGTCAATCACTGTGTAGCCCCGCCCCTAAAGCATCCCCTGCTTTATGGTCTGTGTGACTCTAAATGGACCATCATTCACTACATGAACATCATGCTGTGTTGAAGAAGACTTGAAACTAGAGATTGAGACCATAAACTCATGTTTACAATGTTTACTGAGGTAATAAATCAAGAGAGAAGTAGAGTCATTTTCTCATAGACTTCTATACAACCAGAGGAGTCGCCCCCTGGTGGACACTAGAGAGAATGCAGCTTTAACACGTGAAGCTTTGAAGAACTTTAAAGAACTGAAAGTTGTCGTTCACCAGTCCGTCTATCTGTCTCTCTACCTGTCTCAGGTGACGTTCCCAGTGAGGATCTTTAAGCTCATGGGGGTGGAGTCTGTGCTGGTGACGAACGCCTCCGGAGGAATCTGTCCGGACTTCAAAGTCGGCGACATCATGATCATCAAAGACCACATCAACCTGCCAGGGTTTGCCGGACAACATCCGCTATGTGGACCCAACGACGAGCGGTGAGACCTGGAGGACAGACAGGACTATCTCTTCCCATCTGTCTCTTCCCATCTGTCTCTTCCTGTCTGTCTCTTCCTGTCTGTCCCTTCAGGGACAAAAGAGACAGACAGGAAGAGACAGACAGGATAATATCACATCATGACTTCGTGTCTTTCTCTTCCTGTCTCATATCATGACTTCCTGTCTGTGTTCTTTAGTTTTGGGATCCGGTTCCCCTGTATGTCAGATGCGTACTCGAAGGATCTCAGGCGACTCACGCTGGACGTGGTCAACGAGCTCGGCTGCAGCGACTTCGTCAGAGAGGGAGTTTACTGCATGGTGAGCGGACCCAACTTCGAAACCATCGCCGAGGCCAGAATGCTGCTGATCCTGGGCTGCGACTCTGTGGGTAAGACAGGAAGGGAGACAGACAGGCTGTCTTCAGGCCTCCCTCAGAGAGCTCGTAAACAATGAATGAGTCTTAACGAGCTCGTTAGTGAGTCGTCGGCAGGGAGAGCAGTGATTGGCTCTCAGCGTGAACATTGGTGTAGCGTTGATCAGACCAGAGATCAGATCCAGAGAGTATTAACCTTAGTGTTTATTCTTTGATAAACAGTGACAGCAGCGCAGCAGGGGCTTCTGGGAGTTGTAGTGTAGAAACCTAAAGGGTCTCATTCGGTCTCCTGGTTGTAAAACGTCTTCAGTTTGCCGTCTACGTTTATGATTGTGGGTCTGTGAGCACTTTCTAGGGGTCCTGTAACTTGTTCTGAAGGTTCTGGAGAAGTGTCAGTGGGTCCTTCAGGAAGTTCCAGAGGTTCTTAATAAGGTTCTGGAGATCCGTGAGGAGGTTCTAGGAATTTTTGTAAGAGCCAAATGGGGCATCTACATGTGCCTTTCTTCAGACATTTCTAGGGGTCCTGGAAAAGGTTCTGCAGTTCCTTGAGAAGGATGTAGAATTCCTATGGGTTCTAGATGAAATTATACGGTTTCTGGAGTAGGTTCTATCCGTCTTTTAGCAGCATCAATGATCCTTGAGGAGTTTCTGGGGCCTCTGGAGGAGGTTCTGGAGAACCTTTTTTTATGGTTTACGCAACACTAGGGAATCATGAAGAGCAGCCTTCGGTCGTGGGAAGTTTCTAAGGGTCCTTTAAGAGCTTCTAAGGTACCTTGAGATAGGGTACATTGTGGAGGAGGATTTCAATCGCCTCAAGTTCTCCCACAACCTCCCTTCTCCGTGCTCTACACTGGCTCCCTGTAAGAGCTCTCATCCAGGTTCAGACTCTGGTGCTAGTCTACAGGTTCAGACTCTGGTGCTAGTCTACAGGTTCAGACTCTGGTGCTAGTCTACAGGTTCAGACTCTGGTGCTAGTCTACAGGTTCAGACTCTGGTGCTAGCCTACAGGGCAGTGAAAGGAACAGCTCCTTCCTGTCTCCAGACCATGGTCTAGCCCTACACCCCCCCGACCACTCCGCTCTGCTGCCTCGGGGCGATCGGTTCCCCGTCGCTCAGAGGTCCCTGTGGCCGATGGACCCGGTCTCTGTTCTCTGTCCTGGCCCCACGATGGTGGAATGAACTCCCCACTGACGTCAGGACAGCAGAGTCGCTGCCCATCTTCCATCAGGCTGAAGACTCACCTCTTCATGAAGCTCTACCCTGAGCCTTCCTCTCAGCACTGGTTGTGTTCATGCTAGTGTGTTTCTGTACGTCTGCTCTGGTTTCTGCTCTGAGATGTTTAAAGGAGATGAACTCATGACTTCTGGTGACGAGTAGTTCTGTTGAAAACTATGTTGAACACACTTATTGTAAGTTGCTTTGGATAAAAGCGTCTGCTGAATGACTGTAATGTAATGAGGATCTATATGTTTTTTAGAAGTGTCTAATCTTAAGGAATATCTAGGGAGATCATTTATGGTTCCTTGAGGAGTATCTAGGAGGGATTCAGACGATTCTATGGTTCTTTTAAAAGGGTCTATGTGTCCTTGAGAAGTCCAGCTAGGTTCAGAAGGAGATTTGAAGAGAAGTTAGGGTTTCTGTAGAAGTTTCTATAATACCAGTCAAGCGTCCTTTGTTTCAGCAGGAACCAGAACATCAGCAGGTTCTCATTAAATATGTCGACTGGTTAAATATTAACGAGACAGAGCGAAACCCTGCAGCTCAACAAACAAGCATGATGGTTAATGAAGTCACATGACACTGGTCTCCTGGTGTGTTTACACTGACTCTGTTCTCACCTGCTGGAACCAGTTTACATACCTGCTTTGATCAGGTGGTAAATATTGAGGTAGAACCAGATAAATCTTTATCAACGTGGCTTCAGGAATTGAACGTTCTTTCTGTTAGATCTGTTTGCTCAGAAAAGTTCAGCCGATTGCAATACAGGTGAAGGTTTTACACCTTGATATGTGACACTCTCTCCTCCTCCTCAGGTATGAGTACAGTCCCTGAAGTGACGGTGGCAAAGCACTGTGGACTCAGAGTTCTTGGTCTGTCCCTGATCACCAACATGGTCAGTTATTGAAAATGATTACTGATGGCTGTACAGTGGCAGTGTGACGGCGTTGACAAACCTTATTTTGGTGCTGCAGGTGTCTCTGGACTACAGTCGGGAGGAGAAGGTGAACCACGAGGAGGTTCTTCAGATCAGTAAAATGAGGGCCGAGGTTCTGCAGAAACTGGTCACCATGTTGATCTCCCGCTGCCAGCAGCAGAGCATCAACACCCACTGACACGTCAACACCGACACGTCAACACCGACACGTCAACACCGACACGTCAACACCGACACGTCAACAACACCCTCTGACAGACCAGCAGAACAACATCTACAACACGGTGTAATATCTGACTGTTCTTGTTCTGTTGTGTTAAACTGAAGTGAGATTTTAACCTCTATGTTGTAACTCTACTGCTGTTATGTTTCAGCGTTAACTTTACAATAAAAATGTCTTTTTTTAAACTGAAGACTGATGAAACAGAAACAGATTGAACGCTTCTTTTTTAAAGCCCTCCACTTTATCTTGGATAAACATAGAAACCATTAACAAAGTGTTTATAACGCAGTATGAGACGCTTTCATGTAGCTGTAATTATTATGTGTCAAAAAACAGGGGAGGAGGAGAGGAGGAGTCTGCTTCCAGTCTGTTTCCAGTCTGCTTCCAGTAGTCTGTTTCCAGTCTGTTTCCAGTCTGTTTCCAGTCTGTTTCCAGTCTGTTTCCAGTCTGCTTCCAGTCTGCTTCCAGTCTGTTTCCAGTCTGTTTCCAGTCTGCTTCCAGTCTGCTTCCAGTCTGCTTCCAGTCTGTTTCCAGTCTGTTTCCAGTCTGCTTCCAGTCTGCTTCCAGTCTGCTTCCAGTCTGTTTCCGGTCTGCTTCCAGTCTGTTTCCAGTCTGTTTCCAGTCTGCTTCCAGTCTGCTTCCAGTCTGTTTCCAGTCTGCTTCCAGTAGTCTGTTTCCAGTCTGTTTCCAGTCTGTTTCCAGTCTGTTTCCAGTCTGTTTCCAGTCTGTTTCCAGTCTGTTTCCAGTCTGCTTCCAGTCTGTTTCCAGTCTGTTTCCAGTCTGTTTCCAGTCTGCTTCCAGTCTGCTTCCAGTCTGTTTCCAGTCTGTTTCCAGTCTGTTTCCAGTCTGCTTCCAGTCTGTTTCCAGTCTGTTTCCAGTCTGTTTCCAGTCAGTTTCCAGTCTGCTAAGTTCAGAGTAACCCTGAGTTTTGTCCTGCAGGCTGTCGACTCTGCAGACCTCCATCTCTCCTCCATCATGGAGTTAGCAGACGGAGGGAAACTGTACCGCAGTGACCTCATTTTGCTGCTCTGTGACGAGGTCTGACGCCCCGCCCAATCCAAACTAAACTCCGCCTCTAACAGGCCACGCCCCTCCCCCTGAGCTGGCGTCCCTGCAGCTCAGGTAAGTGTAATATGTGAACTGTTGTCTCTCTCGTGTTCTGATGACACGTGTTGACTGAGGTCACATAAAGAGTTCACAATCATATCATGAACCAGAGTCCAGGGTTTGTTTTCTGGGCTTCATGATACTCATATATATTATATATACATAATGTAATATAATAACTTATATAATGTTTTAATAATCAGGTTTGCTCCTCAGAAACAACAACATCACAAGAAGAAGAATATTATATTATATATATATATATTGTGATGTCATGAGAGGGAGTGTCATCAATGGGAGATACATCCCCTCCCAGTGGTTGCAGCAGAGACTACAAACCATCATGGCTTCTGGTTAACTGACTACAATTCCCATAGTCAATAGGGCAGCCGGGGCCAAGGCTGCTGCCCAGCTGAAAGAGAGGGGCTGACTCCCCTGGAGGAGCTGGTGAGGGGAAGACAGGAGGAAACATTTGGAAAGAGAAGGAAGGACGGGAGCGGATGAAGAGAGAACGAGTTTCTGTTACGTTAAAGACAATGAACCAGAAGTAAACTGAAGACACTTATGTTTGTTTTTTGTAGCGGCTTTCTACTGGAATTAAGTTTACCTTTTGCTAAAAATAATCTGAATACAGTATTTTGAGTTAGAAACCACCGCTTGTCGTCTTGATTTGTGCACCCACGCCTCACAAGCCGATCCCGACCTCTCAAGACATCACAATACACATGTGTGTATATATATATACATATATATATATATATATATATATATATATATAGCTTAGTATTGAATGCACAATAAAGAGGTATGTTTCTACATGGCACTAGGCCCAGTTTAATATAAAACACAATTTATACAATATATATAGTCGGGGGTCCCTGCTCCATCTCTCTATCAGTTTGGGGTCCTGTTCTAGAATATAAACTCTACATTATGATGATTAAAAAACATCCAGTACAGCAGGAGGCGCTGTGCACCCTTCACAGTGAGACGCTCCGCTTTTATTCTGAAGGACTTCCGCCGGAAGTCGTATTTGTTGTTGGTGGAACAGAGAGGCTAACTGAGCTAGCAGGAGCTAACGCAGCTAACACAGCTAACATGACGGAGTAGCTGATGGCTACTGACGGCAGTCTCAAGGTAAATCTTTAAGTTGTATTACAAATAACAGATTCTGTTGTTCGATGCTTCCGGTTCTGTGTTATTATTATTCTTACTATTATTATTATTACGGCTGAAACTTGGCGCCTCCAACATGAAAAACACGGAACAGTCACTGCGCATGCTCAGTTGTGTGTTAGCTTAGCTACGGCTAGCTGCTAACTGCTATTATTATTATTAAGTCTTTGTAAAGCTTTGAGCTGACTGAGTTATGTTTGTACCAACAGAGAGACAAATGAGGAGTGTTTTCTCTGTTATGGTTCTTAAGTAGCATTAACATAGCATTAGCATTAAAGCTAAACTAGAGTTAGAGCGTAAATAATACTTTACACTGTACTACACCTCAGAGGTACATACTGTACTTTATACTGTACTACAGCTCAGAGGTACATACTGTACTTTATACTGTACTACAGCTCAGAGGTACATATTGTACTTTATACTGTACTTCAGCTCAGAGGTACATATTGTACTTTATACTGTACTTCAGCTCAGAGGTACATATTGTACTTTATACTGTACTTCAGCTCAGAGGTACATACTGTACTTGTATTGATGGGTTATGTCTTCCAGCAGATGGAGAGGAGGCGTCCAGCCCAAGAGGACATTTGTCCTCTGCAGTCTAAATCTTTGAGGACGGACGGAGAGACCGTCGTCTTCAAACTAGACAGGAAGTGTCCGATGTCTCGTACAGGAAGTTCCAGACAGGAAGAGGAGAGAACACCTGTCTCAGGTGACACAGAAGTAGCAAACTGTGACATCACAATGGCACGCGAACACGTGGGATCCTGTTTAAATAAAGTTTGGTTGAATCCACCCGTCGACGCGGTCACCAGCGAGGCCAGTGAGGACGAACTGGGACGACTGGACATCGACCTGGACAGGAAGTCCAAACAACACAACCTGACGTCCAGCAACGTGCGCGCCATCCTGCACGTGAGTCTCACACACACACACACACATATATACACACACGCGTTGTGTGTGACATGTCACATGTTGTGTGTCCCCTGTCAGGAGGTGATAACCCATGAGCGTGTGGTGGCCATGATGAAAGCTGCCATCAGAGACACTCAGAACCTGCCGATGTTTGTAAGTGTCCATGTTGTCTTTGTCCTGCAGCTCTGTTCTCTACCTGTTCAGGTACTCTGTTCTCTACCTGTTCAGGTACTCTGTTCTCTACCTGTTCAGGTACTCTGTTCACTACCTGTTCAGGTACTCTGTTCTCTACCTGTTCAGGTACTCTGTTCTCTACCTGCTCAGGTACTCTGTTCACTACCTGTTCAGGTACTCTGTTCACTACCTGTTCAGGTACTCTGTTCACTACCTGTTCAGGTACTCTGTTCACTACCTGTTCAGGTACTCTGTTCTCTACCTGTTCAGGTACTCTGTTCACTACCTGTTCAGGTACTCTGTTCACTACCTGTTCAGGTACTCTGTTCTCTACCTGCTCAGGTACTCTGTTCACTACCTGTTCAGGTACTCTGTTCTCTACCTGCTCAGGTACTCTGTTCTCTACCTGTTCAGGTACTCTGTTCACTACCTGTTCAGGTACTCTGTTCTCTACCTGTTCAGGTACTCTGTTCACTACCTGTTCAGGTACTCTGTTCTCTACCTGTTCAGGTACTCTGTTCACTACCTGTTCAGGTACTCTGTTCTCTACCTGTTCAGGTACTCTGTTCACTACCTGTTCAGGTACTCTGTTCACTACCTGTTCAGGTACTCTGTTCACTACCTGTTCAGGTACTCTGTTCTCTACCTGTTCAGGTACTCTGTATACTACCTGTTCAGGTACTCTGTTCTCTACCTGCTCAGGTACTCTGTTCTCTACCTGCTCAGGTACTCTGTTCACTACCTGTTCAGGTACTCTGTTCTCTACCTGCTCAGGTACTCTGTTCTCTACCTGTTCAGGTACTCTGTTCACTACCTGTTCAGGTACTCTGTTCTCTACCTGTTCAGGTACTCTGTTCACTACCTGTTCAGGTACTCTGTTCTCTACCTGTTCAGGTACTCTGTTCACTACCTGTTCAGGTACTCTGTTCACTACCTGTTCAGGTACTCTGTTCACTACCTGTTCAGGTACTCTGTTCACTACCTGTTCAGGTACTCTGTTCTCTACCTGTTCAGGTACTCTGTTCTCTACCTGCTCAGGTACTCTGTTCTCTACCTGTTCAGGTACTCTGTTCTCTACCTGCTCAGGTACTCTGTTCTCTACCTGTTCAGGTACTCTGTTCTCTACCTGTTCAGGTACTCTGTTCTCTACCTGTTCAGGTACTCTGTTCTCTACCTGTTCAGGTACTCTGTTCTCTACCTGCTCAGGTACTCTGTTCTCTACCTGTTCAGGTACTCTGTTCTCTACCTGTTCAGGTACTCTGTTCTCTACCTGTTCAGGTACTCTGTTCTCTACCTGTTCAGGTACTCTGTTCTCTACCTGTTCAGGTACTCTGTTCACTACCTGTTCAGGTACTCTGTTCTCTACCTGTTCAGGTACTCTGTTCACTACCTGTTCAGGTACTCTGTTCTCTACCTGTTCAGGTACTCTGTTCACTACCTGTTCAGGTACTCTGTTCACTACCTGTTCAGGTACTCTGTTCACTACCTGTTCAGGTACTCTGTTCACTACCTGTTCAGGTACTCTGTTCTCTACCTGTTCAGGTACTCTGTTCTCTACCTGCTCAGGTACTCTGTTCTCTACCTGTTCAGGTACTCTGTTCTCTACCTGCTCAGGTACTCTGTTCTCTACCTGTTCAGGTACTCTGTTCTCTACCTGTTCAGGTACTCTGTTCTCTACCTGTTCAGGTACTCTGTTCTCTACCTGCTCAGGTACTCTGTTCTCTACCTGTTCAGGTACTCTGTTCTCTACCTGTTCAGGTACTCTGTTCTCTACCTGTTCAGGTACTCTGTTCTCTACCTGTTCAGGTACTCTGTTCTCTACCTGTTCAGGTACTCTGTTCACTATAAACTGTGTTTTCTTTCTTCCATCAGGAGCCAAAAATGACTCGATCCAGACTGAAACAGGCCGTTCAGCAGGGACAGGTGAACTCAATCTCCCACAATCCTCTCTGATACTTTCAACTTTCAAAACAAGTCTGTTTAATCTGGTTGTCCTTTATCTGTCTGTCTGCTTACAGCCACTGAACTGGAGTCTGTCAGCATTGAACGCAGCCACGGCCAAGGTCTGTCTGTTCAGTTCAAATTAACTTTATTGGCATTAATGTTCATGTTATATTACGGCCAAAGATAAAATACATTTTATGAAGCAATGACTTATTTTGTTCTGTCTTTCTCTCCTGCAGCCTCCTCAGTTTGTTGACATTGATCTTGAGGAGGATGAAGACTCGTCAGATGAAGAGTATTGTCCCGATGAGGAGGAGGAGGAAGACACGGCAGAAGAGGTGGGTCATTCTGTGACCTTTAGTGTCTGTTTTACATTCAGACTGTTCAGATGATGTAAAGTACTTTGTGTGTGTGTGTGTGTGTGTGTGTGTGTGTGTGTGTGTGTGTGTGTGTGTGTGTGTGTGTGTGTGTGTGTGTGTGTGTGTGTGTGTGTGTGTGTGTGTGTGTGTGTGTGCAGACCTTCCTCAGTGATGCAGACAGCTTGGCTTCACCTCTCAAAAAGCATCAGGGCTCTCAACCCAAACTATTGGCAGATCAGAGGCCAGATGAACCCCGACAGGTAACCGACCCCTGACCTCCTGCAGGTACCCGACCCCTGACCTCCTGCAGGTACCCGACCCCTGACCTCCTGCAGGTAACCGACCCCCTGACCTCCTGCAGGTAACCGACCCCTGGCCTCCTGCAGGTAACCGACCCCTGACCGCCTGCAGGTAACCGACCCCTGACCTCCTGCAGGTAACCGACCCCTGACCTCCTGCAGGTAACCGACCCCTGGCCTCCTGCAGGTAACCGACCCCTGACCGCCTGCAGGTAACCGACCCCTGACCTCCTGCAGGTAACCGACCCCTGACCTCCTGCAGGTAACCGACCCCTGACCTCCTGCAGGTAACCGACCCCTGACCTCCTGCAGGTAACCGACCCCTGACCTCCTGCAGGTAACCGACCCCTGACCTCCTGCAGCTAACCGACCCCTGACCTCCTGCAGGTAACCGACCCCCTGACATCCTGCAGGTAACCGACCCCTGACCTCCTGCAGGTAACCGACCCCTGACCTCCTGCAGGTAACCGACCCCCTGACATCCTGCAGGTAACCGACCCCCTGACCTCCTGCAGGTAACCGACCCCTGTGGGAACCCTGACCTCTGACCTCTTTTATAGAGATCTCCAGAACGCCTGGGGGAACAGTTGATGACCTCCCCTCCTCATCACCTCCTCACTGCTCCGGAGTCTTCCTTCCTGGAGAGACTGAATGCTGTGGAGGAGGAGCTTGACTGCAGCCCTGCATACACCTATAACCAGGTAACCCAACCACCCCCCACTCCCCAGCACCCGCCCACCTCTATGCACCTGTCTGTCTGATTGACTACCTGTCTCTCTCTACTGTCTGTCTCTCAGTCTCTGGACAGAAAAGCTGATGATGATGGTAGTCATGAAGGCTCCAGCTGTTTGGCGTACCGTACGCGCTCCAAACTTCGTCTGGTTAACGTTCCTCTGGGTCAGCTGGAGGCGGCGCTTCTGGCCCCAGACATCACTGCTGACATGTACGGTGACAGTGCCGCCCAGCGGGAGGAGGACCGTCATTGGACGAAGTGGCTGCAGGGCCTCATGGCCCCCGACAGTGAAGGTCAGATGTAAATACATTCCGGTCTAAGTGTAAAACGTGTATCCCTTGAGTTTGATTCACAGTGCAGCACTGAGGCTTCAGTACACTCTCAGGTTTAATTATGAATCAGGATCTATCCCTTCAGATGTGTCTCTGAACTGTTGATACTGTTATTTATATGATCTTCCAGCTGTGGTGGAATCCATAGTGTGCTCGTTGTTCGTCTGTCAGCCGGAGACAGTTTCTGATATTGGAACTAAAAGAAGTTCCCAGTTACAGCTTTGACAAGTCATCTGAGACAGTCTTTGTTGTTTAGATGAAGACAGATGATTTTTCAATTCAATTTATTTTAGTTTTGTATAGCCCAAAATCACAAATTTGCTTCAGAGGGCTTTATTGAATCTGCTTGTTTTCTCAGAGGAAGCTGATGACGATGACGACCCAGAGTACAACTTCCTGGATGACCAAGATGAACCCGATCTGGAGGACTACAGGACGGACCGTGCAGTCCAGATCACCAGTATGTATTGTAGACTGGGTCTAGGTCAAGGCCCGGAGGAGTTTTTCGGGGTCCACAGACCCTGTGTGTTTTGTTTTGTCCTCCCCTCTGTGTTAACACTTCTTCTTTTTCAGAGAAGGAAGTGAATGAGCTGCTGGAGGAGCTCTTTGATACAGTGAGTTGATTTTTACCAGCTTGTGTTTCTAATGATTTCTACGAATGATTCACGATGGTGAGTCGAGACTTTGTGACGAGTCAGGACTTAGTTAAGAGTCGGGATCTAAGAACAAGTCAGGATTTAGTCAAGAGTCAGGATTTAGTCAAGAGTCAGGATTTAGTCAAGGGTCGTGACTTAGTCAAGAGTCGGGACTTAGTCAAGGGTCGGGACTTAGTCAAGAGTCGTGACTTAGTCAAGGGTCGTGACTTAGTCAAGGGTCGTGACTTAGTCAAGAGTCGGGACTTAGTCAAGAGTCGGGACTTAGTCAAGAGTCGGGACTTAGTCAAGGGTCGTGACTTAGTCAAGAGTCGGGACTTAGTCAAGGGTCGTGACTTAGTCAAGGGTCGGGACTTAGTCAAGGGTCGTGACTTAGTCAAGAGTCGTGACTTAGTCAAGGGTCGTGACTTAGTCAAGAGTCGGGACTTAGTCAAGGGTCGTGACTTAGTCAAGAGTCGGGACTTAGTCAAGGGTCGTGACTTAGTCAAGGGTCGGGACTTAGTCAAGGGTCGTGACTTAGTCAAGGGTCGTGACTTAGTCAAGGGTCGTGACTTAGTCAAGAGTCGTGACTTAGTCAAGGGTCGTGACTTAGTCAAGAGTCGGGACTTAGTCAAGAGTCGGGACTTAGTCAAGGGTCGTGACTTAGTCAAGGGTCGGGACTTAGTCAAGGGTCGGGACTTAGTCAAGGGTCGTGACTTAGTCAAGAGTCGGGACTTAGTCAAGGGTCGTGACTTAGTCAAGAGTCGGGACTTAGTCAAGGGTCGTGACTTAGTCAAGAGTCGTGACTTAGTCAAGGGTCGTGACTTAGTCAAGGGTCGGGACTTAGTCAAGGGTCGTGACTTAGTCAAGGGTCGTGACTTAGTCAAGGGTCGTGACTTAGTCAAGGGTCGTGACTTAGTCAAGAGTCGTGACTTAGTCAAGGGTCGTGACTTAGTCAAGAGTCGTGACTTAGTCAAGGGTCGTGACTTAGTCAAGGGTCGTGACTTAGTCAAGGGTCGTGACTTAGTCAAGAGTCGGGACTTAGTCAAGGGTCGTGACTTAGTCAAGAGTCGGGACTTAGTCAAGGGTCGTGACTTAGTCAAGGGTCGTGACTTAGTCAAGGGTCGTGACTTAGTCAAGAGTCGGGACTTAGTCAAGGGTCGTGACTTAGTCAAGGGTCGTGACTTAGTCAAGAGTCGGGACTTAGTCAAGGGTCGTGACTTAGTCAAGAGTCGGGACTTAGTCAAGGGTCGTGACTTAGTCAAGGGTCGGGACTTAGTCAAGGGTCGGGACTTAGTCAAGAGTCGTGATGTTTCGTGACTTTGTGACTGAAGGACTGAAGAGAAGTTTCCGAACAACGTTTGAGTGAATGAGAGAAACTGAAACTTTCTCCTGTTGTTTCTTTGCGAGTTCTTTTTACACTTGGCGGCGTTTTTCAGTATTGATTCAAACGTCATTGTCACACAATTGTTGGGGTTCATTTATAAACAAGTCTTTTTCATGTTTCCTCTCAAACACAGTTTCCTTCAAACATCTGTTACATTTCTCCTGCTGAGTTTCAACTCAAACAAGGAGTCTGGTTTTAGTTCCTTAGTTCAGGAAGTGTTTGATCAACAAGGCCGTTTACACTGATGTCAGCTATATGTACAGCTCCAGGAGGAGGAGGAGGAGGAGGAGGAGGAGGAGGAGGAGGTGGCAGCTGAGGAGGAGGAGGAGGAGGAGGAGGAGCAGGACGAGGATGTGGCAGCTGAGGAGGAGGTGCCATCACAGAATGGACCAAAATTCAACATCCCCCAGGCTTTACGGTAAGAGTCCCAATGCATGATGGGAGGTCATACAACTACACAAACACATCATCACAGTTATGTTGATATCTGGTCTGGTCTGATCTGGTCTGGTCTGGTCTGGTCTGGTCTGATCTGGTCTGGTCTGGTCTGGTCTGGTCTGGTCTGGTCTGGTCTGATCTGGTCTGATCTGGTCTGATCTGGTCTGGTCTAGTCTGGTCTGATCTGATCTGGTCTGATCTGATCTGATCTGGTCTGGTCTGGTCTGGTCTGGTCTGATCTGGTCTGGTCTGGTCTGGTCTGGTCTGGTCTGGTCTGGTCTGATCTGATCTGATCTGATCTGGTCTGATCTGGTCTGGTTCTGGCAAATTAAAAAGTAGCTTACATCAGCAGCCTGTACCGCCGGCGTCACGGCACTAAATCCAGCTTGTGTTGCGTTAATAAAAATCAATATGACAACATGATTAGTATGATATTAAGTTTGTTTATAAACTTAATAGACTTAGACTTCTTATTTAGTGTTTACTGGCTTCGAGTGGACTGGAGTCTCTCAGGGTCTTTCTCAAACCGGACCCTCCCCACTCTGTGACAGACTGAACTCTCATAGCTGCATGAAACTTCCCTCTCTCTGGTGGAAACAGGAAGTGTCATAGCGTTTCATAACCATGGCTTCATGTGAAGAAGGAACTGTTAAACTCAGGACTAACAGGAAGCTGCACCAGTAACAGGAAGCTGGTAGATTCGCCTCGTTATGGAGAAAAATCATTTCATCAATTCGGTTTATTCGGAATTTGCTTTGGTGCATAAACAAGAAACAGAAATATAGAACAGAAAAAAAGTACTATGACAATATAAAATATATATAAAAAATATTTCTATTTAAAAACTGCATCAAATGTATCAGGAAGGTTTACAGCATTAAGAATAAAATGATGTACAAAATACAGAGAAAGTGAAGATATGAAATGAAACTTACTCCCGTGCTTCTTTGGTGGCATTTGTCTTTTTGTAATCATCTCGTTTTTAACTCCTGCTTGGTTTTCCCTGTAAATATATACAACACCGAACAATCTAATGAACACGTCCAGCGTCTCTAAACTAGATACTTGACCCTGAATAGAATTTAACTTTTGAGTTGTTCTGGCTGACAATATTAAATGTTTGTACAGGTGGTCTCACAGAACTACATTTGTACGTCACGTGACGACCACAAAACGCTGTTGCTGCATTCTCTCTAGTGTCCACCAGGGGGCGACTCCTCTGGTTGTATAGAAGTCTATGAGAAAATGACTCTACTTCTCTCTTGATTTATTACCTCAGTAAACATTGTAAACATGAGTTTATGGTCTCAATCTCTAGTTTCAAGTCTTCTTCAATACAGCGTGATGTTCATTTAGTAAATGATGGTCCATTTAGAGTCACACAGACCATAAAGCAGGGGATGCTTTAGGGGCGGGGCTACACAGTGATTGACAGGTCTCTACGTCACTCCTCCTCAGTCCAGATGTGGTCACTTCCTGTTCACTGGTTGATAAAAAAAACAAGATGGCGACGAACAAAACGAAGAACTAGATGCTTCAAAAAGTTCACATCCACTATATGGTGGACTCTATGTGAAGCTCTCACTGAGTGGAGGGTTTAGAGAGTGAAGGGGTTTGAGAAAGGCCCTCAGTCTCATGACGCTGCTGATTCAGAGTGACGCCTAGTGATAAAACACCGGTCCAGTCCTGGTTTTAAAGTTTTGACACCGGTCCAACCTCATCGTGTACACGAACGCATCCACACCGTGACATAAATCCTCCTTTTGGGACGGTGCAGCAGAGAAGTGCTGTGACTGCTTGGGTAAGGAGGAAGAGAAACGTCCTCTGCTGCTGCTTCTTCTTCACACAGAACCCACGAAGAAGAATCCAGCTGAGAGGAGACATCCCGTGTCCGTCTTCACACGTCGTACGTTTGTATCGAGTGCTTCCTGTGCGACGTCTGTTTTGTCCCTTTCTGCTCTCCGTAGTTTCGAGGCGCCGTTGGCCGACATGTTGACGGAGCGACGGCGAACGGTCAGGAGACAGTACGAAGCTCTGCAGCAGAAGAGAGCCCTGCAGGACACGACCAACCATCAACGTGACAACGTGGCCCAGAAGGACACGCCCGGCCCACAACCGGACGCCGTCAGTGCTGTCTTGGTGCTGCAGAGCCGCGTCCACCAAGTCCTCCACCTGGACTACACCCAGAAACTACAGCTGCAGCAGCAGATACAGCAGGTAGTGTACTGTCTCACATAATGTCCCCCAATAGGGTCCTCTACCGTCTCACATAGTGTCCTCTGGTGTCCCCCAATAGGGTCCTCTACCGTCTCACATAGTGTCCTCTGGTGTCCCCCAATAGGGTCCTCTACCGTCTCACATAGTGTCCTCTGGTGTCCCCCAATAGGGTCCTCTACCGTCTCACATAGTGTCCTCTGGTGTCCTCCAATAGGGTCCTCTACCGTCTCACAGTGTCCTCTGGTGTCCCCCAATAGAGTCCTCTACCGTCTCACATAGTGTCCTCTGGTGTCCCCCAATAGAGTCCTCTACTGTCTCACATAGTGTCCTCTGATGTCCCCCAATAGAGTCCTCTACTGTCTCACATAGTGTCCTCTGGTGTCCCCCAATAGGGTCCTCTACTGTCTCACATAGTGTCCTCTGATGTCCCCCAATAGAGTCCTCTACTGTCTCACATAGTGTCAGCCTTTCATGTTTTTGTTGACTGTAGACTAGAATGCGTCTCTCTCTCTCTTCCAGCATGTGCAGCTGCTGACTCAGGTTCACCTGCTGTGTCGCCATGTGGACGCCCTGAACCACGAAACCTGCATCACTAAACACTACCTGGTTAGTAAACACTACCTGGTTAGTAAACACTAACACTACCTGGTTAGTAAACACTACCTGGTTAGTAAACACTACCTGGTTAGTAAACACTACCTGGTTAGTAAACACTACCTGGTTAGTAAACACTACCTGGTTAGTAAACACTAACACTACCTGGTTAGTAAACACTAACACTACCTGGTTAGTAAACACTACCACTACCTGGTTAGTAAACACTAACGCTACCTGGTTATTAACACTACCACTACCTGGTTAGTAAACACTAAACACTACCTGGTTAGTAAACACTAAACACTACCTGGTTAGTAAACACTACCACTACCTGGTTAGTAAACACTAACGCTACCTGGTTATTAACACTACCACTACCTGGTTAGTAAACACTAAACACTACCTGGTTAGTAAACACTAAACACTACCTGGTTAGTAAACACTAAACACTACCTGGTTAGTAACACTACCACTACCTGGTTAGTAAACACTACCACTACCTGGTTAGTAAACACTAACACTACCTGGTTAGTAAACACTAAACACTACCTGGTTAGTAAACACTAACCACTACCTGGTTAGTAAACACTAACACTACCTGGTTAGTAACACTACCACTACCTGGTTAGTAAACACTAACCACTACCTGGTTAGTAAACACTAACACTACCTGGTTAGTAACACTACCACTACCTGGTTAGTAAACACTAAACACTACCTGGTTAGTAAACACTAACACTACCTGGTTAGTAACACTACCACTACCTGGTTAGTAAACACTAACACTACCTGGTTAGTAACACTACCACTACCTGGTTAGTAAACACTAAACACTACCTGGTTAGTAAACACTACCACTACCTGGTTAGTAAACACTAACACTACCTGGTCAGTAAACACTAACACTACCTGGTTAGTAACACTACCACTACCTGGTTAGTAAACACTAAACACTACCTGGTTAGTAAACACTACCTGGTTAGTAAACACTAAACACTCCCTGGTTAGTAAACACTAAACACTACCTGGTTAGTAAACACTAACACTACCTGGTTAGTAACACTACCACTACCTGGTTAGTAAACACTAACACTACCTGGTTAGTAACACTACCACTACCTGGTTAGTAAACACTAAACACTACCTGGTTAGTAAACACTACCACTACCTGGTTAGTAAACACTAACACTACCTGGTCAGTAAACACTAACACTACCTGGTTAGTAACACTACCACTACCTGGTTAGTAAACACTAAACACTACCTGGTTAGTAAACACTACCTGGTTAGTAAACACTAAACACTCCCTGGTTAGTAAACACTAAACACTACCTGGTTAGTAAACACTAACACTACCTGGTTAGTAACACTACCACTACCTGGTTAGTAAACACTAAACACTACCTGGTTAGTAAACACTACCTGGTTAGTAAACACTAAACACTCCCTGGTTAGTAAACACTAAACACTCCCTGGTTAGTAAACACTAAACACTACCTGGTTAGTAACACTACCACTACCTGGTTAGTAAACACTAACACTACCTGGTCAGTAAACACTAACACTACCTGGTTAGTAAACACTACCACTACCTGGTTAGTAAACACTACCACTACCTGGTCAGTAAACACTAAACACTACCTGGTCAGTAAACACTACCACTACCTGGTTAGTAAACACTACCACTACCTGGTCAGTAACACTAACACTACCTGGTCAGTAAACACTAAACACTACCTGGTTAGTAAACACTACCTGGTCAGTAAACACTAACACTACCTGGTCAGTAAACACTAACACTACCTGGTTAGTAAACACTACCTGGTCAGTAAACACTAACACTACCTGGTTAGTAAACACTACCTGGTTAGTAAACACTAAACACTACCTGGTTAGTAAACACTACCACTACCTGGTTAGTAAACACTAACACTACCTGGTTAGTAAACACTAACACTACCTGGTTAGTAAACACTACCACTACCTGGTCAGTAAACACTAACACTACCTGGTTAGTAAACACTACCTGGTCAGTAAACACTAACACTACCTGGTCAGTAAACACTAACACTACCTGGTTAGTAAACACTACCTGGTCAGTAAACACTAACACTACCTGGTCAGTAAACACTAACACTACCTGGTTAGTAAACACTACCTGGTTAGTAAACACTAAACACTACCTGGTCAGTAAACACTAACACTACCTGGTTAGTAAACACTACCTGGTCAGTAAACACTAACACTACCTGGTCAGTAAACACTAACACTACCTGGTTAGTAAACACTACCTGGTCAGTAAACACTAACACTACCTGGTCAGTAAACACTAACACTACCTGGTTAGTAAACACTACCTGGTCAGTAAACACTAACACTACCTGGTCAGTAAACACTAACACTACCTGGTCAGTAAACACTACCTGGTTAGTAAACACTACCTGGTTAGTAAACACTAAACACTACCTGGTTAGTAAACACTAACACTACCTGGTCAGTAAACACTAACACTACCTGGTCAGTAAACACTAACACTACCTGGTCAGTAAACACTAACACTACCTGGTTAGTAAACACTAAACACTACCTGGTTAGTAAACACTAACACTACCTGGTTAGTAAACACTAACACTACCTGGTTAGTAAACACTAACACTACCTGGTTAGTAAACACTAACCACTACCTGGTTAGTAAACACTAAACACTACCTGGTTAGTAAACACTACCACTACCTGGTTAGTAAACACTACCACTACCTGGTTAGTAAACACTAACACTACCTGGTTAGTAAACACTAAACACTACCTGGTTAGTAAACACTAACACTACCTGGTCAGTAAACACTAACACTACCTGGTCAGTAAACACTAACACTACCTGGTTAGTAAACACTACCACTACCTGGTTAGTAAACACTAACACTACCTGGTCAGTAAACACTAAACACTACCTGGTTAGTAAACACTACCACTACCTGGTTAGTAAACACTAACACTACCTGGTCAGTAAACACTAACACTACCTGGTTAGTAAACACTACCACTACCTGGTTAGTAAACACTAACACTACCTGGTCAGTAAACACTAACACTACCTGGTCAGTAAACACTAACACTACCTGGTTAGTAAACACTACCACTACCTGGTCAGTAAACACTAACACTACCCGGTCAGTAAACACTAACACTACCTGGTTAGTAAACACTAACACTACCTGGTCAGTAAACACTAACACTACCTGGTTAGTAAACACTAACACTACCTGGTCAGTAAACACTAACACTACCTGGTCAGTAAACACTAACACTACCTGGTCAGTAAACACTACCACTACCTGGTTAGTAAACACTAACACTACCTGGTCAGTAAACACTAACACTACCTGGTTAGTAAACACTAACACTACCTGGTCAGTAAACACTACCTGGTTAGTAAACACTACCTGGTTAGTAAACACTAACACTACCTGGTTAGTAAACACTAACACTACCTGGTCAGTAAACACTACCTGGTTAGTAAACACTACCTGGTTAGTAAACACTAACACTACCTGGTTAGTAAACACTAACACTACCTGGTCAGTAAACACTACCTGGTCAGTAAACACTACCTGGTTAGTAAACACTACCTGGTTAGTAAACACTAACACTACCTGGTCAGTAAACACTACCTGGTTAGTAAACACTACCTGGTCAGTAAACACTAACACTACCTGGTTAGTAAACACTAACACTACCTGGTCAGTAAACACTAACACTACCTGGTTAGTAAACACTAACACTACCTGGTTAGTAAACACTAACACCTCTTGTCCCTCCAGGAGGAGCTGCAGCAGTTTGCCAGCCGTCGGGAGGAGGTTTTCCTCCCGAGCAGTTTCAGAGTGGGTAACCTGCAGGGGGCACTGAATCTCCTTCAGGAGGTGGAGCAGAGAGCACAGCCTCCTCCTCCTCCTGCTCCTCCTGCTACCTCCAGACGCTGGCTCCCCAGGATGACACCTGCTACCAACAGTAAGGAGGGAAATCTTATGTTTCTGATAATGTTTGGTTGCTCCAGCAGCTTGTTCTAGTTGTGGTTCTGGCTTTGTTTAGGCCTCGCCTTCCCTCTGCTGCCCGCTGATGCCGCTTGGCTGCTTGCCACCCGTCCCGTCTTCCTGTACCCAGAACTACTTCCTGTCTGCAGCCTGGACCCCGCCATCCACCCCCGACACCACCGGAGTTTTTACACTGCAGGAGAGGACGGGTACACGTACACTAACACACAAAGTACACACACACATATATATATATATACTGCATATCAGTGGCGGGCCGTGCATTTTATACCTTGGCCTTCAGTGCTGTCCTACTACTACTAAGTTCTGCTAGCTGCTCCTGCTTCACAACAGTCACGCTAGCCTACTGACCAATCACGCTGCACGTAATGCTGACGTAGCTGTAGGCCAGCTAGCAGCTCTGACACGTCAAAGAATACGCCCAACATGTCAAACTAAAGATCTGATTGGTTGAACACTATGACGATCAACAACATCGTCCCCATTCACTTAACCTGCACATGGATTCACTGGTGAGTCTGCAGGCCTGGGGCCTCTCTTCTACCTAGAGACACAGAGGTGAACTCTGATTGGATCAAAGCTCTACTTAAAACAAGCTGCACTGAAGCAGAGCAGCTGAGGAGCACAGTAGCTGTGCAATGAGAACATGAGATAATGAGACAAATATTTATATAAATTATGATACATGTAGTGTATTTAAGAAACATTATTAAATTATAAAATAGCTCTAACTTTGTGATTCTGTTTAGACCAGCAGAGAAGGCTTTGCAGGCCCTGACGGCCACCACTGCTGTGTATATATATATATATATATATATATATATATAGAGAGATATAGATATATATGTATTGTACAATAACAATAACGTTTCCCATCATGCCTCTGTGCAGGCTGATTGTTCTGGGTCTGAAGCACTTCGAGGGGACGATCCAGTCGGACCAGCTGATCAGCTCCTACCTGCTCTGTAAGACTCGATGGAACTTCAGGAAACACATCAGAGAGATGAGCGGCCCAAGAGCACCACGCGGCAACGTCATCAAGGTGACATCACTGTGACATCGCTGTGACATCATCACACACACTGACTGACATCAGCAGCAGCTGTGACCATGTCCTCTGCAGTCGGACAGTTGTAGTTAAAAGTTTTGTCTTCTCGTCGTGTTTTTTCAGATGTTCCTGACGCAGACGGTTGCCCCCCCGCTGCCGCTCGCCTGCAGCAGAGTTGAGCCTGGAGACCGGCGCCCCCCGGTGGACAGAAACACTGCCAACATGCCCAACTGGCTCACGGTTGGACAGACTAATTCTAATTCATGTGTTAAAGCTGCATTCTCTCTAGTGTCCACCAGGGGGCGACTCCTCTGGTTGTATAGAAGTCTATGAGAAAATGACTCTACTTCTCTCTTGATTTATTACCTCAGTAAACATTGTAAACATGAGTTTATGGTCTCAATCTCTAGTTTCAAGTCTTCTTCAATACAGCATGATGTTCATTTAGTGAATGATGGTCCATTTAGAGTCACACAGACCATAAAGCAGGGGATGCTTTAGGGGCGGGGCTACACAGTGATTGACAGGTCGACACCACAGAGTTGCTTTAACGCTCTGTTTCAGAGTACGATGGTAAACTGGTAGCGTCTGCTTCCTTTGGTCAGATTTAACATGGAGTCTAATGGAGCCGTTGGTTGAGTTCATGTCGCTTTCAGGCTCCCTGAGCCGCATGTGTAAGTCTGTTGGATTCCAGAGACACATGTCTGCGACCGGCACAACGTTTCCTACGTTTTGACCAAAAATGGTGAATGAAGAGTAAAAATCGTGGGAATGAGAGCAACTTGTTTGGAAACATTACAGAATAATGTTCAGTTCTACAGTCACCCTCGACTTTACTAACTGTGGTTCTCTTTTGGTTCTCACCTGCAGAACAGTCAGCTGATCATCCAGAAGACCCGACACACCTCCACCTGTTACCCCCCCTCCCTCCCCGTTGGATGCACCCTGAGGCTCCACCCCCACTGGCTCAAGAAGTCGGCCCATCTGCCTCCACCCCCACACAGACGTCTCTTCACCTTGGCCCACAATGCATCTCTGCTGCCGCTCGCCAAAGCCCCGGCAGACAGACAGGCGATGGACTCGCCGGTTGACGGGCAGACAGAGAGACAGTCGAAGACGGCGGCAGACAGACAGGTGGACGTGCAGCCAGTCGGCTTCCTCTCCCTTCCTCCTCCAGGTGTGACGTTGCTCTCTGGCTCCCCGGCTGTTGCTCCACCTCCTGACTCTGGGGCCGCCCCATTGGCTGCTGTGCATGCAGTCCCCGCCCACCCAGTGTGTGCAGACTTTATCCAGTCCTGCCTTCCTATTAGTCGGAGGACGCCCCTCCTCCTCCCCCTCCCCTCCCTGGCCCACCCGGACACCGCAAATCCCACAATGCTTTGCTCCACTGACCCCGTGAAGCCGGGGTACTTCCTGCTGCAGATGGTGAAGGCTCCGCCCACTGTCAACTCCCAGCACGCTCTGGAGCGAGAGATCTACAGACCAATCACAGAGGAGCGAAAGGAAGCGGAGCACACGTCCACAAGGCCACTGGAGGAGAGACGGGTGGAGGAGGAGAGTTCAGCTTCAACATCAACACTGAGTCCTCCGTCGTCCTGTGCAGGAGACGAGGAGGAGAACTGGACTGCTCTGGGTGTGGCCAGTTTGAACGGAGGAGAAAACACTGGTGGAGAGGAGGAAGAGGGGAGAGATCTGGGAGGTGCAGGAGGAGGAGGAGGAGGTGGAGAAGAGGAAGCAGGCGGGGGAGGAGAGGAGGAGGAGGAGGGACAGATGGACGACGGGGGGGGAGGAGGAGAGAGGGACGAGGATGGAGAGAAGGAGAAGGATGAAGATCAGGACCGACCGGGCGAGGACGAAGAGGAGGAGGATTTTGATGACCTCACGCAGGATGAAGATGAGGAGGAAGTGATGTCATCGGCTTCAGAGGAGTCGGTGCTGTCAGTTCCTGAGTTACAGGTAACCTGCTGACCTCTCTAGGAGACCACGAAGCAGACCTCTCTAGCAGACCTCTGACCTCTCTAGGAGACCATGAGGCAGCTGACCTCTGACCTCTCTAGGAGACCATGAGGCAGCTGACCTCTGACCTCTCTAGGAGACCATGAGGCAGCTGACCTCTGACCTCTCTAGGAGACCATGAGGCAGCTGACCTCTGACCTCTCTAGGAGACCATGAGGCAGCTGACCTCTGACCTCTCTAGGAGACTATGAAGCAGCTGACCTCTGACCTCTCTAGGAGACCATGAAGCAGACCTCTGACCTCTCTAGGAGACCATGAAGCAGCTGACCTGTGACCTCTCTAGGAGACCATGAAGCAGCTGACCTCTGACCTCTCTAGGAGACCATGAGGCAGCTGACCTCTGACCTCTCTAGGAGACTATGAACAGCTGACCTGTGACCTCTCTAGGAGACCATGAAGCAGCTGACCTCTGACCTCTCTAGGAGACCATGAGGCAGCTGACCTCTGACCTCTCTAGGAGACCATGAAGCAGCTGACCTCTGACCTCTCTAGGAGACTATGAACAGCTGACCTCTGACCTCTCTAGGAGACTATGAAGCAGCTGACCTCTGACCTCTCTAGGAGACCATGAAGCAGCTGACCTCTGACCTCTCTAGGAGACTATGAACAGCTGACCTGTGACCTCTCTAGGAGACTATGAAGCAGCTGACCTCTGACCTCTCTAGGAGACCATGAAGCAGCTGACCTCTGACCTCTCTAGCAGACCACGAAGCAGACCTCTGACCTCTCTAGGAGACCATGAGGCAGCTGACCTCTGACCTCTCTAGCAGACCACGAAGCAGACCTCTGACCTCTCTAGGAGACCATGAGGCAGCTGACCTCTGACCTCTCTAGGAGACCATGAAGCAGCTGACCTCTGACCTCTCTAGGAGACTATGAACAGCTGACCTGTGACCTCTCTAGGAGACTATGAAGCAGCTGACCTCTGACCTCTCTAGGAGACCACGAAGCAGCTGACCTCTGACCTCTCTAGGAGACTATGAACAGCTGACCTGTGACCTCTCTAGGAGACTATGAAGCAGCTGACCTCTGACCTCTCTAGGAGACTATGAAGCAGCTGACCTCTGACCTCTCTAGGAGACCATGAAGCAGACCTCTCTAGGAGACTATGAAGCAGCTGACCTGTGACCTCTCTAGGAGACCATGAAGCAGCTGACCTCTGACCTCTCTAGGAGACCATGAAGCAGCTGACCTGTGACCTCTCTAGGAGACTATGAAGCAGCTGACCTCTGACCTCTCTAGGAGACCACGAAGCAGCTGACCTCTGACCTCTCTAGGAGACTATGAACAGCTGACCTGTGACCTCTCTAGGAGACTATGAAGCAGCTGACCTCTGACCTCTCTAGGAGACTATGAAGCAGCTGACCTCTGACCTCTCTAGGAGACCATGAAGCAGCTGACCTCTGACCTCTCTAGGAGACCATGAAGCAGCTGACCTCTGACCTCTCTAGGAGACCATGAAGCAGCTGACCTCTGACCTCTCTAGGAGACCATGAAGCAGCTGACCTCTGACCTCTCTAGGAGACCATGAAGCAGACCTCTCTAGGAGACTATGAAGCAGCTGACCTGTGACCTCTCTAGGAGACCATGAAGCAGCTGACCTCTGACCTCTCTAGGAGACCATGAAGCAGCTGACCTCTGACCTCTCTAGGAGACTATGAAGCAGCTGACCTCTGACCTCTCTAGGAGACTATGAAGCAGCTGACCTCTGACCTCTCTAGGAGACCATGAAGCAGCTGACCTGGCTGGCGGCCGAGCGGCGGCTCTGTGCAGACGGCGACTCGGAGGAGGACCACTCACCGACCTCTCCCGGCTCCCAGGAGGAGGAGGAAGAGGAGGAAGAGGAGGGGCCTAAAGGGGAGGAGAAAGGAGAAAGGAGGAGCAGCAAGGTGGGAGGAGACGAGGAGATGCCATCAGGGGAGGGGACGCCCAGAGGAGGAGGAGGCAGGTGTCCCGGACGAGGACGAGGTCAGAGCCGTCTCTGGTAGACATGTCTGCTTCACTAAATGGCTCCTTACTGTGTTTTTTAAAGTCCGTGTTCTCTCTGCAGGTCGAAGCCGACCTCTTCGCGGTCTGAGGAGAAGTCGTCAGGAGCGTCACAGCAAAGACGCCGCAAAGCTGCTGCTGCTGTACGACGAAAACATCCTGAACAACGACCCGCACAGAGAGAGCAAAGACGTCGCGTTCGCCCAGAGTTACCTCAACCGGGTGAGGCCACAAACGATGACGATGCACAAAAGGTTCAATGAGCTCACAGCAGCCACCATTAAGAGTGAAGCACTTCATTATGAACATCTTTAGTCTCATCAAACCGCACTATGAACAGGTTGTGGTGTCGACCATCCACAACATGTTCATAATTATTGTTCTTTGAGTGGACCGACCTAAAGTCTTTGTGCTGGTCAGCTTTTCATCATATTTAGTCGTCCTTCCTGTATTGTTGGTCAAGTTTTAGTAGAAAGTGGAAGAGGAAGAAAACCATCATCAGATTATATTGAACATGGTTTCTATTGTTGTTAACGGTGGAGTCTTCATACATCTTTATACATTTCTCTATATGCACCAGAACTAAACACCCTCACAGCTGATTGGCTGGAATAGTGTTGTGTAGCTCGGTTTGAGACACTTTGGGCTGCGATCATCAGCGTCTTCAAGGTTTCTACAGAGTTGAGTTGGCGCTAACAGCTTAGCATGAGCTGCTAACAGCTTCTTTTCCCCTGAGGGAATCCAAACCATCTCATTGGTTGTCGCTATCACACATTAAAGGAAACAAACAGCGTTGAACCTTTCTCGCCGTGTGTCTTCAGGTGCGTGAGGCGCTGCAGGACGTACCTGAGCAGGTGGAGGAGTTTGTGGCTCTGCTGAGCGATTTTGAGCAGGTGGGAGACGGACAGGAAGTGATGTTGTTGTTCAGGAAGCTGCGCTGCATCCTGGGAGACCGGACAGACCTCCTCCGGGACTTCGCCGCATTCCTACATCCTGAGCAGGCGCTGCAGTGTGGACTGGTGAGCAGTACAGGTGTATCACGGGTAGAGCTGCAACTAACGATTACTTTAATAATCGATTAATCTGTCGATTATTTGTTCGATTAATCGATGAATCGAATACAAAAAACAAAAAACTAAAAAGCATTAATTTCCAACCCTTTAATCAGAAACAGAGCCTCAGTGCACATTCACAGAGCAACACATCTTCACAAAGTGCACAAACAGGTTGAACATCACTGAGCTGTTAAAGTCATTATTTAAAATAATAAGTGGACTAATATCAGGAGTGGGGTTCAGCGGGTTTAGACACTCGCTGATCCATCAGTGAACGGCTTTCAGGCCGATAAGCCCCGCCCCCTCTCCGGCGCGTCCAGCGTGATGCACGCGAATGAACACAAATAGTCCCCGGAGACACCGGCCGCGTTCATCGCGTTTGACCAAACGCGGTGAAGAGGTCTCTGGCGATCGCGACCAAACGCGATCGTTTGCGATCGAATGACGCGAAAATAATACAAATCACATAAATCAACTTCCGGTGTCGTCACGGCAACGTTTATACGCCGGTCAGCGTCAGCTACAGAACCGGAGTCCTGTTCCGTTATTCTGCTGCTGTGAACACTCACACATCTCCGCCACTTATTGAGTGGCGTAATAATCGCAGACACAACGAATCGATAATGAAATTCGTTGCCAACTCTTTTAATAATCGATTTTTATCGATGTTATAGATTCGTTGTTGCAGCTCTACATCACCGGTGTCTCACAGCAGGTGTTTGTAAGAAGTCCACAGTAACTGGTTCAACCTGCTGAAATGTTTCCTGTGAATAAAACCTCTGACTGAAGTCAGTGAACATCATAACTAGTAGTTCTGTATAATTGATAGATACGTTATTGATTACTTATAACCGATCACTGATGTAACTTTGTCCCGACTGCAGGTTGAAGAGCAGCAGGCGTTTGAACGCAGCCGTCGCTTCCTGCGACAGTTAGAGATTAGTTTTGGAGATAATCCGTCACATTATCAGAAGATCATCAAAGCTCTGCAGACCGGTCCAGACCTGAGTCCAACCAGCATCGACGAGGTACGCCCACAGTACAGACACCAGTTTAACCATTATCAATAACAGAACAGACACCAGTTTAACCATTATCAATAACAGAACAGACACCAGTTTAACCATTATCAATAACAGAACAGACACCAGTTTAACCATTATCAATAACAGAACAGACACCAGTTTAACCATTATCAATAACAGAACAGACACCAGTTTAACCATTATCAATAACAGTACAGACACCAGTTTAACCATTATCAATAACAGAACAGACACCAGTTTAACCATTATCAATAACAGAACAGACACCAGTTTAACCATTATCAATAACAGAACAGACACCAGTTTAACCATTATCAATAACAGAACAGACACCAGTTTAACCATTATCAATAACAGTACAGACACCAGTTTAACCATTATCAATAACAGAACAGACACCAGTTTAACCATTATCAATAACAGAACAGACACCAGTTTAACCATTATCAATAACAGAACAGACACCAGTTTAACCATTATCAATAACAGTACAGACACCAGTTTAACCATTATCAATAACAGAACAGACACCAGTTTAACCATTATCAATAACAGAACAGACACCAGTTTAACCATTATCAATAACAGAACAGACACCAGTTTAACCATTATCAATAACAGAACAGACACCAGTTTAACCATTATCAATAACAGTACAGACACCAGTTTAACCATTATCAATAACAGTACAGACACCAGTTTAACCATTATCAATAACAGAACAGACACCAGTTTAACCATTATCAATAACAGAACAGACACCAGTTTAACCATTATCAATAACAGAACAGACACCAGTTTAACCATTATCAATAACAGAACAGACACCAGTTTAACCATTATCAATAACTGATTATTCATGATATTGATCATTGTACTTTAGCTAAAGCTTCAAATGGCCACGCTGCTAAAAGGCCACACCCATCTACAAGCTGAATTCTGGGTATTTTTCGATGAGCTCCGCCCACCTGCTGCTCGCCCGGGGCAGTTCGAAGAAGCCCATTGGCCGGATGAAGGAGGGTGCGGGTCAGACGGCGGAGAGGGCGTCGGCCTCGTGTCAGGGGGCGTGACCGGCAGCGGCTTCGAGGAAGTGACGCTCCCAGAGCTTGAAGAGGAAGAGGAGGGGCTTAAGATCCAACCAATGACGAGCCGGCGCCGGAGGAGGAAGATGGCCCCCCACAGGGACTACAAGGTAACACACAATGAAGGGGTACCTTTAGTGGGCTTTCACTCATGGACTTCTTCTATAAAGACTGTTACCTGTGTTCTAGGACTGTGATTGGTCGGATAAAGACTGTTACGTGTGTTCCTGGACTGTGATTGGTCGGATAAAGACTGTTACGTGTGTTCCTGGACTGTGATTGGTCGGATAAAGACTGTTACGTGTGTTCCTGGACTGTGATTGGTCGGATAAAGACTGTTGCGTGTGTTCCAGGACTGTGATTGGTCGGATAAAGACTGTTACGTGTGTTCCTGGACTGTGATTGGTCGGATAAAGACTGTTGCGTGTGTTCCAGGACTGTGATTGGTCGGATAAAGACTGTTACGGGTGTTCCTGGACTGTGATTGGTCGGATAAAGACTGTTGCGTGTGTTCTAGGACTGTGATTGGTCGGATAAAGACTGTTGCGTGTGTTCTAGGACTGTGATTGGTCGGATAAAGACTGGCCTTGCCTCTGCCGTGACTCTAAGATCCGTGGACACAGGAGGAAAGAATGCTCTCGCTGCCACGGCAACAAGGTCTGTCCTCCACGTTTCAACAGCTGTGAATGTGAGACAGGTAGAGAGCCTCACCTGACCCGTCTCACCTGTTCAATATCCCACCCAGGTCTCAGGGGGCGTATCCAGAGCCATGAAGAGTCTGGACCCTCTGTACTCTCAGATAAGCTCCGCCCACGATGAACCAGGTAACAAAGACCTGGATCTGAAGGGGGACGACGACAGTCCAGACACGTACGCCGTATTACTAAACATGTTGATTCTGTCGACAGAACGAAGTGGTGCATCATGGGAAGGCTCGTTCCCTCTCATCGACGAGAAGGAGGAGGAGCTGGATGAGGAAGAGGAGGATGACGATGAAGAGGAGAGGAAGACCATCGAGAAGAAGCAAAGTCCGACAGTGAAGAGGAGCAGGAGAGAGGAGGTGATGGGGGACGGCAGCGCCTTCTCCATTCTCTCTAACCCCTCCTCCTCTACCACCTCCTCCATGATCCCCTCTATGACCTCCACCACCACCTCCTCCATGATCCCCTGTATGACCTCCACCACCACCTCCTCCATGATCCCCTGTATGACCTCCACCACCACCTCCTCCATGATCCCCTCTATGACCTCCACCACCACCTCCTCCATGATCCCCTCTATGACCTCCACCACCACCTCCTCCATGGTCCCCTCTATGACCTCCACCACCACCTCCTCCATGATCCCCTGTATGACCTCCACCACCACCTCCTCCATGATCCCCTGTATGACCTCCACCACCACCTCCTCCATGATCCCCTCTATGACCTCCACCACCACCTCCTCCATGGTCCCCTCTATGACCTCCACCACCTCCTCCATGGTCCCCTGTATGACCTCCACCACCACCTCCTCCATGATCCCCTCTATGACCTCCACCACCACCTCCTCCATGGTCCCCTCTATGACCTCCACCACCTCCTCCATGGTCCCCTCTATGACCTCCACCACCACCTCCTCCATGATCCCCTCTATGACCTCCACCACCACCTCCTCCATGGTCCCCTCTATGACCTCCACCACCACCTCCTCCATGGTCCCCTCTATGACCTCCACCACAACCTCCTCCATGATCTCCACTCCTTCGATCTCTTCCTCCATTTTCCCTTCTACCTCAGCTACCTCCTCTGTCTCCTCCTCCTCTATCACATCTCCTATTTGCTCCTCCTCCATCACCACTTCCTCCATCTCCCCCTCTGTCTGCTCCTCCTCCTCTGTTCCTCCTCGGCCAAGTCCTCCTCCTGACCTCCCGGTCTGTGCCAAGAACATTTCCCTGACGGCGAGTGGAGAGAAAGTCATCCTCTGGACCAGGTACGCCTCCTACTGGACCTCCTCTTGAGGGGGTCTTTTTAATGTCCCTCCTCAGGCCTCCTCTCTCCTCCTCAGGCCTCCTCTTGAGGAGGAGCAGCAGGAGGAACAGACTGAATTTAACCCTGTTGTCGTCGTCGCCTGTTTTCAGAGAAGCCGATCGAGTGATTCTGACGATGTGTCAGCAGGAAGGAGCCAATCAGAACACGTTCCAGGCCGTCTCTACTCTGCTCGGCAACAAGACTCCGAGCGAGGTGATTGGTTGCTTTCTGTACTCTGTGATTGGTTGACTGACCGGGTCAGTAACTCTTCCTCATACCTACAGGTTTCTCGCCGGTTTCGGGACTTGATGCGTTTGTTTCGGACGGCGGCTCGACAGACCAGCTCCGAGGACGAGGCTCCACCCACTCAGCCGGCAGCAGTCAATGAGGAAGAAGACTGATATTAACCAATCAGAAGAGCTGGCAGTTTTTTTTGTTTGATATTCCCAGGACTTTTATTGTGAAAGGACTCACACAGATGGTTTTACTGTACATAATAAAATGTAAATATGAAAATATCAGATTATTTAATGTTTTTGTAAAAAAGGTGAGTTTTTTTTTCTTCAATAAAACTTTTTCTCAAAGTCTCTTTCACATACAAGTAAAAACTGTAAAGTTTGTTGTTTATCTGATGCCACATTAAAGACAAACACAGAAGAACTGTAACTCTTAATAGTACCACAGAAGAAAAAATACACAAAACCTAAAACACAATAAAATATACAATAAAACGTGTAAAACAAAGGATATAAAAATCACCACACCAACGCACATAAAAATAAAGTATCAGGACATGAAACCACTTTAGAGAAACTAAAGTCTTTAAACCACCAAGATAAATTAGTTATACGGGGGGGGGGGGTCACTGCTGTGCTCTCTCTCCAGTTTCAGGGTCGATGTCGTCGTCCAGATCTAAAAAGAGAAGAAACAAAGAAATCAGGAAACAAAGAAATCTGTTTATCGGTAGATAGTCGTAGCCTCTTTGTTTATCTGTACGTAGTCGTAGCCTCTCTGTTTATCTATACGTAGACGTAGCCTCTCTGTTTATCTGTACGTAGTCGTAGCCCCTCTGTTTATCTATACGTAGACGTAGCCTCTCTGTTTATCTATACGTAGACGTAGCCTCTCTGTTTATCTGTACGTAGTCGTAGCCCCTCTGTTCATCTGTACGTAGTCGTAGCCTCTCTGTTTATCTATACGTAGACGTAGCCTCTCTGTTTATCTGTACGTAGTCGTAGCCCCTCTGTTTATCTATACGTAGACGTAGCCTCTCTGTTTATCTATACGTAGACGTAGCCTCTCTGTTTATCTGTACGTAGTCGTAGCCTCTCTGTTTATCTATACGTAGACGTAGCCTCTCTGTTCATCTGTACGTAGTCGTAGCCCCTCTGTTTATCTGTACGTAGTCGTAGCCTCTCTGTTTATCTGTACGTAGTCGTAGCCTCTCTGTTTATCTATACGTAGACGTAGCCTCTCTGTTTATCTATACGTAGACGTAGCCTCTCTGTTTATCTGTACGTAGTCGTAGCCTCTCTGTTTATCTGTACGTAGTCGTAGCCTCTCTGTTTATCTATACGTAGACGTAGCCTCTCTGTTTATCTATACGTAGACGTAGCCTCTCTGTTTATCTGTACGTAGTCGTAGCCTCTCTGTTTATCTATACGTAGACGTAGCCTCTCTGTTTATCGATAGATAGTCGTAGCCTCTCTGTTTATCTGTACGTAGTCGTAGCCTCTCTGTTTATCTGTACGTAGTCGTAGCCTCTCTGTTTATCTATACATAGACGTAGCCTCTCTGTTTATCGGTACGTAGACGTAGCCTCTCTGTTTATCGGTACGTAGACGTAGCCCCTCTGTTTATCGGTACGTAGTCGTAGCCTCTTTGTTTATCAGTACGTAGACGTAGCCTCTCTGTTTATCGGTACGTAGACGTAGCCCCTCTGTTTATCGGTACGTAGTCGTAGCCTCTTTGTTTATCGGTACGTAGTCGTAGCCTCTCTGTTTATCTGTACGTAGTCGTAGCCCCTCTGTTTATCTATACGTAGTCGTAGCCTCTCTGTTTATCTGTACGTAGTCGTAGCCCGTCTGTTTATCTGTACGTAGTCGTAGCCCCTCTGTTTATCTATACGTAGACGTAGCCCGTCTGTTTATCTGTACGTAGTCGTAGCCCGTCTGTTTATCGGTACGTAGTCGTAGCCTCTCTGTTTATCTGTACGTAGTCGTAGCCCCTCTGTTCATCTGTACGTAGTCGTAGCCTCTCTGTTTATCTATACGTAGACGTAGCCCGTCTGTTTATCTGTACGTAGTCGTAGCCCGTCTGTTTATCGGTACGTAGTCGTAGCCTCTCTGTTTATCTGTACGTAGTCGTAGCCCCTCTGTTTATCTGTACGTAGACGTAGCCCGTCTGTTTATCTGTACGTAGTCGTAGCCCCTCTGTTCATCTGTACGTAGTCGTAGCCTCTCTGTTTATCTATACGTAGACGTAGCCTCTCTGTTTATCGGTAGATAGTCGTAGCCTCTCTGTTTATCTGTACGTAGTCGTAGCCTCTCTGTTTATCGGTACGTAGTCGTAGCCTCTCTGTTTATCTGTACGTAGACGTAGCCCGTCTGTTTATCTGTACGTAGTCGTAGCCCCTCTGTTTATCTATACGTAGACGTAGCCTCTCTGTTTATCTATACGTAGACGTAGCCTCTCTGTTTATCTGTACGTAGTCGTAGCCCCTCTGTTTATCTATACGTAGACGTAGCCTCTCTGTTCATCTGTACGTAGTCGTAGCCCCTCTGTTTATCTGTACGTAGTCGTAGCCTCTCTGTTTATCTGTACGTAGTCGTAGCCTCTCTGTTTATCTATACGTAGACGTAGCCTCTCTGTTTATCTATACGTAGACGTAGCCTCTCTGTTCATCTGTACGTAGTCGTAGCCTCTCTGTTTATCTGTACGTAGACGTAGCCTCTCTGTTTATCTATACGTAGACGTAGCCTCTCTGTTTATCTGTACGTAGTCGTAGCCTCTCTGTTTATCTGTACGTAGTCGTAGCCTCTCTGTTTATCTATACGTAGACGTAGCCTCTCTGTTTATCGATAGATAGTCGTAGCCTCTCTGTTTATCTGTACGTAGTCGTAGCCTCTCTGTTTATCTATACGTAGTCGTAGCCTCTGTTTATCTGTACGTAGACGTAGCCTCTCTGTTTATCTATACGTAGTCGTAGCCTCTCTGTTTATCTGTACGTAGTCGTAGCCCCTCTGTTTATCTATACGTAGACGTAGCCTCTCTGTTTTTCTGTACGTAGTCGTAGCCTCTCTGTTTATCGGTAGATAGTCGTAGCCGTCTTACAAGATGGACACCTGATAAAAATAAAGAAGTCAACAATCTGTCTCACCCATAAAGTCATCAGCTCGGTCCTCTGGGTTCTGCTGGTTCTCCTCCTCCATGACGACACCTTTAGGCCAAAACAGTAGAATGAGTAGAGAAATGAACAGTCTGGTTCAGGCTGTAAAAGTGTTTCTGGTTATACTGGACACTCACCTGCAGCTGCCTCTGATTGGTGGTGAGAACGGACGCTGTGGCACCTGGAGGGAGGTGGGAGGGGCTCCGTGTAGACTGTGCTCATTGGCTGGTCGCCGGTAGTCGGGCCTTCTTTGTTGTTCCAGTACGAACCAATGGGAGAGGGTTTTGCTGATGACACATCTATTAAAAAAGAAGACGGGAAGTGATGAAAGGTCAGGGTTTCAATTGTGACTTTACTGCTCCACAATGCATCTGAGTGCCTTTCTCGGCAGTTTATAAACTCATGTTTACAATGTTTACTGAGGTAATAAATCAAGAGAGAAGTAGTCATTTTCTCATAGACTTCTATACAACCAGAGGAGTCGCCCCCTGGTGGACACTAGAGAGAATGCAGCTTTAACACGTGTAGTACATACTCAGTGTGTAGTACATTAGCTTAAAGTTACGAGTATGAGCCGTCGTATTGATAGATGTACTAATAGTCGTATTGATCGGTCTGAGGGTCAGTTTGTCCCCAAAGTAACTTATTTTAATTCATAATATTAAATCATAATGTATTAGTTGATGTAACTAAAGCTTCAAAATAAAAACAGCTTGTTAAAAGAATAAACCTGTCTGATGCTGATCAACTTTATACATCGAATTAAATACTGACAACAAACCAGGATAAAAATAAACACGTTCAACATGTAAATATTATTATTATTAAACTCAGAGTGAATCAGATGATATTATATTAATTTAATCTGCAGACTCAAAGCTTTGAAACTAACACGTTATGAAACTTGAATAAAACGTTTTTGTGTTTCAATCGGATCCAGTTTGTTCGGTTCTGGATCAGATGAAAACCTGAATGGGTTCCTAAAGTTAAACTGTCTTTGAACACATTAATACATTAACAAAGTGTCTTCAAACTAATGAACACATTCATAAAGTGTCTTTGAACACATTCATGAACACACTCATAAACTGACCGTATGTCTGTCTGCGCAGCTTCCTGAACGGACAGGTCTCGCGGAGTCTCAGCAGACATGACTTCCTGTTCACGGACTCCATCCAGAAAACACCAGTTTAACTGTAATCAGTAGAAACAAGGTTCTTAGTTCATGTTCAGAGCTCCGTCGGTCTGTGAACACTTCCGCTAACACGAGACATCCTCCAGACACGACAGTCCACCTGCAGACACCTCGGAACACACCTGAGCCTCCACAATAAAAGCCCTGACTGCAGCCACTACTTCCTGTCTGAAGTTCCTCTTGACGAACTCAATATACAACTCTTAAAAGTTCACTCGAAGTTCATAACTTCGGCTTTTTGAGTTTAAGATTCTCACACACCGGAAGTAACGTCATAACGTCTCGTTAAAACTATCTCGGTAGTATTGTTGCTTTTATTTTGAAGTCAGACTTGTCGGTACTTCCGGTGTCACTTTGTTTGGTGTCACGTGACGAAGAGCAGCCTGATCACTGATCAACGCTAAAGTCTTATTGTAAAGATTTAACAGACTAAAAATAATTTAAACCCAGAAGGTAAATCACATGCCTTTATTGTGAAATGAGAGACTTTTAGAAACAAACACGTTTTTTTTATTGAGCATTAAATATTTGATGATCAATGAACAGATTTTACAAAATAAAATGTTGAAAAAAGGACCAACATAAACAGGAAGTCAAGAACATAAACAGGAAGTCATGAACAAACTGAAGTTTATTGTTTAGTGATCGGCTCTCATCCCCAGAACCGCTGCTTGCCAACAGTGGGAGGAGTCAGCACCTCCTCGGGAGGAGACGGGCGGCTGAAGACGGAGCCCGACGCCTCAACGGTGAAGATGAAGTAGAAGTTAGCCGCCATCATGGCGACACTCGGCAGGAAGGAGAGGCCGAACCCGAAGCCCCGGATACTGCTGCTGAACGCTGCAGCCACCCAGTAAACCAGCCTGGAGACACGAAACAAACGCACCTTTAAATTACAGTGTAAACCTCCCACCAGAGGTCAACAGACTAATAAAGTTGTGTTTGAATACCTCCCGAGGGCGAACACGACCGTCATCAGAGGGACGAGCTTGAGTTGCTCCTGGCTCAGGTACATCGCCATGACGACCAGCTGCAGGAAGTAGATCAGGAACAAGGAGGCGGAGTCAGAGACGAAGCGTCGATGGACGGCGACCTCGTGAAGCTCCGCCTCCTTCTCGTCATCATCTAGCAGAGGGCGGAACGCTCCGGCCCGGAGACGACTAATGCCGAGGACCAGCCAACCTGAGAGGGGGGGACACGGTTACCATGGAAACGGTCTCAGTTGCTTCTTCTTCGTTGGTGTCGTACTCACCGAGGACGACGGGCGCGGCGGCGAACACGGAGCAGCGCAGCGTGTACACAAGTCTGAGGGCGGGGCCGTCCAGCAGGGGGGCGTCGAACGGGAGGAAGACAAAACCCCCCCACACCAGGAGGGGGAAGAACAGCAGTGATGTCATCAGGGACACGCCCACCTTCAGGATGTCACGGCTGGGACAGCCCCGCCCACCTGAGAGAGAGACAGACAGGTTAACAACGCTGCCGACCAGAGAGACAGACAGAGAAGCGGTGTATTTACATGCGTTAGGGGGCGTGTCCTCGGGCCACTCGTACTGGTAGCCATCTTGGTTGTAGTCCTGCGGGACTCCCTGGGGACCCAGGAAGGGACTCTTCTCCGACTCCATTTCCCAGAATGCTTCGCTGTCCCTGGGCGAGGACGGGGACTGGAGGACAGTGACCGCGGGGCTGAACACCTGAGCGGCTTTCTCCGGCAGGTGGTTCTCTACAGGCTCCGCCCCCTTCCTCTCCCCCTCTGCCATCAGTCCTCTCTCGCTTTCTGTCCAACTCGCCGCCTCTCGAAGAGACGCGTCTGACCTCACACTCGTCCTGTCTCCTCTACCCGTCTGTCCACCTGTCTGTCTGTCACCGGGCCACTGCAGCGTGCTGGGCTCCATCATGGCCGACCTCACCGCCTCGTCCTCCATCTTGGTACTTCCTGTCGGGCCCTGGGCGTCTTCAGTCAGCAGAGACATGTCTGTCTGCCTGTCTGTCTGTCAGAGAGCAGTAGACACGTTATGAGTTTATTGATCTGTGTTCAGATTCTGTATTTAGAATATTGATAAAGTTTCACCTGCAGATCTGCTCACATGACTCACCTTCATATCAATAATACTTTAAATATTAATCTATACAATAGTTTTTATTTTTTTTAATCTAAAATATCCTTTATATATTATAAATATATAAACAGAACAGCTGCTGAAGGTGAGCCTTTAGCCCCGCCCACAGTGACGTCGGTCTGACTCCAACATGGCGGCCGTGACGTTGATCAGATTAAACTTCATCAGAATCAAAACACGTTGGAGATCAAAATGATCGATCAGCACTGACTGCGCGTCACTGATCAGAGAGAATCGATCGATATCCACACAGAGGCAACAGCTCCGTGCTAACAAGCTAAAGAGCTAACAAGCTAACATGCTAACAAGCTAACACAAAATAAACAGAACTAAACTCACCGCGTCGATCTGATTGTGATTCTCTTCTTCTTCTTCTTCTTCTTCTTCTTCTTCTTCTTCTTCTTCTTCTTCTTCTTCTAATAATTCTTCTTTTCTTCCCTCCTCTTCTTTTTTCTTCTACTTTTCTCCTTATTTGTCTTTTCTTCTTCTTCTTCTGTTGTTTTTGTTCTTCTGTTGTGAAACACTTCCGGAAGTAGATCTCAGGTGTGGTCACCAGGTGAGTTAAAGGGAAAGTTCTCTTAAAGGAGAAGAAACAAATACTAATACACAGTTTGAAGTACAAATACACAGATTAAAGTACAAGTATTAATACACAGTTTAAAGTACAAATACTAATACAGTTTTACACAGTACTGCATTGATTCCTTTAGTAAAAGCAGAAGTATTATCAGCTAAATGTACAGAAAGTAATTAAAGAGGAGATGAAGGAGAGGAGGAGATGATGAAGAGGAGGAGGAGGAGATGATGAAGGAGAGGAGGAGGAGATGAAGAAGAGGAGGAGGAGAGGATGAAGAAGAGGAGGAGGAGATGATGAAGGAGAGGAGGAGATGATGATGAAGAAG
>NC_136534.1:27471185-27476185 GCF_910591455.1 Pholis gunnellus
GAAGGAGAGGAGGAGGAGAGGATGAAGGAGAGGAGGAGAGGAGGAGAGGAGGAGGAGATGATGAAGGAGAGGAGGAGGTGATGAAGGAGAGGAGGAGGAGAGGATGAAGGAGAGGAGGAGGAGAGGATGAAGGAAAGGAGGAGGAGATGAAGGAGAGGAGGAGGAGATGATGAAGGAGAGGAGGAGGAGATGAAGGAGAGGAGGAGGAGATGATGAAGGAGAGGAGGAGGAGATGAAGGAGAGGAGGAGGTGATGAAGGAGAGGAGGAGGAGAGGATGAAGGAGAGGAGGAGGAGAGGATGAAGGAAAGGAGGAGGAGATGAAGGAGAGGAGGAGGAGATGATGAAGGAGAGGAGGAGGAGATGAAGGAGAGGAGGAGGAGATGATGAAGGAGAGGAGGAGGTGATGAAGGAGAGGAGGAGGAGAGGATGAAGGAGAGGAGGAGGAGAGGATGAAGGAGAGGAGGAGGAGATGATGAAGGAGAGGAGGAGGAGATGATGAAGAAGAGGAGGAGGAGATGATGAAGGAGAGGAGGAGGAGATGAAGGAGAGGAGGAGGTGATGAAGGAGAGGAGGAGGAGAGGATGAAGGAGAGGAGGAGGAGATGATGAAGGAGAGGAGGAGGAGATGATGAAGGAGAGGAGGAGGAGAGGATGAAGGAGAGGAGGAGGAGATGATGAAGGAGAGGAGGAGGTGATGAAGGAGAGGAGTAGTACTCATACTGCAGTACTAGTAATAGTACTCATACGAGAGTAGTAGTACGTATATACTGCAGTAGTAGTACTCATACTGCTGTAGTAGTACTTATATACTGCAGTAGTAGTACTTATACTACTAGAGACACAGAGAGAGAGTAGTAGTACTTATACTGCAGTACTAGTACTAGTACTGCGGTAGTAGTACTCATACTGCTGTAGTAGTACTTACACTGCAGTACTACTACTTATTGATCACCTTCACAGTTTCTTTGTGTTTCCGTTAGGAACTGAGAGGTTCGTCTGCTTTTGACACCAACACCGTCTGAGAGGGGCGGGGTCGGTGCTCGGTGGTTCCACGTCACACAGCACAGCGTTGTACACTCTGCTGTGAGGGGGGGGCGGGGTTAATCGATCCCAATGTTCATCAACCATGTGACCACACACAGCTCTCTGATTGGCTGCTGCGGATCACGTGACACGTTGACGCGTCGTCATAGAGACCGACTCCACCCACACCGGCCACTTCGCCGCCCCGGTGTGAAAACAAGCGCTCTCTAACAGATGTTAGTGGGCGGGGCTTGGAGTGCGTGCGAAGAGGCGATTGGCTGACCACAGCGGCGGCGGGCTGAGCTCTGATTGATCAGAAGTAGAGAGTGGAGCTGTCAGTCACAGATGCGCCCCGCCCCCCGGGCTCAGACTGCGGACTACTCCGGACCAGGAACCCAACACTCCCCGGATTATTGTTATTACTATTAATTATAGATTATAGATCAGGTGATCGATCGGCTGTGTTCGATCGGCAGTGATCGGGGTTCGATGTCCCGGCTGCTGGAGAGCAGGAGACAGGACAGGATGAAGGAGATCAACCTGAAGGTGAGAGGAAAGGAAAGAAAGGAAGGAACCGAGCAGCGGGCGCGTGCACACAGACTTTAATGATCGATGGTGATCGCTAGTGATCGCTGGTGATCGATGGTGATCGCTAGTGATCGCTGGTGATCGATGGTGATCGGTGAGCAGGGAGCGGACAGTCTGAGACACACTTTCGGTCTGTTCCGCTTTGTCCGCTCACATCTGCTCCGTTACTACAGATGTGGAGGATCGATAGTTATGGTCGAGGATCGACCGGGATCAGTGATCAGGGGTGTGTGTGTGTGTGTGTGTGTGTGTGTGTGTGTGTGTGTGTGTAGAGGCGGTGTGTGTGTGAAACACTGGAGGAGTTCAGAAACGGGATACACACTTTTATTTTCTCTTCAGTTCAGACTGAAAACCCGGTTTATGTTTCTATACAACGGAGAGTGTGTGTGCGCGTGTTTGCGCGCGCGCGCGTGTGTTTACCGTGTACCTGTGTATCAGTGAACACACACTTTCCCGGTCTCTCGGTGTGTGCGTGTGTGTCCGTTAGCAGCAGCGTGGCCGCTTTGTCCTGCAGGAGGAAACGGGGGGAGGGGAGCTCTGTGTGTGTGTGTGTGTGTGTGTGTGTATGTGTGTGTGTGTGTGTGTGTGTGTGCGCGTTCAAACAGGAAGTGTTGGTCAGGAGTGAAGGTGGATGTTTGACCTTTGACCTGTAAACTATAAAAAAACTGACACGCTTTTATTTTGAAGGCTGAAAAAAGGTTTTAATTTCTTAGATATATAATTACTTTATTAATCCAGCGAGAGAGAGAGACAGAGAGAGAGAGAGAGAGAGAGACACAGAGAGAGACAGAGAGAGAGAGAGCGAGAGAGAGAGAGAGACAGACAGACAGAGACAGAGAGAGAGCGCGAGAGAGAGAGAGAGCGAGAGAGAGAGAGAGACACAGAGAGAGAGAGCGAGAGAGAGAGACACAGAGAGAGAGAGCGAGAGAGAGATGCACTTCCTCCTAAAATGCGAAACATTCAATAAAATGTATTAATGTTATTATGTAACATTTCTTCTTTAAACACCGAGATAACAGAACATTTTACATCTTTAAACACGGAGACAACAGAACATTTTACATCTTTAAACACGGAGACAACAGAACATTTTACATCTTTAAACACGGAGACAACAGAACATTTTACATCTTTAAACACGGAGACAACAGAACATTTTACATCTTTAAACACGGAGACAACAGAACATTTTACATCTTTAAACACGGAGACAACAGAACATTTTACATCTTTAAACACGGAGACAACAGAACATTTTACATCTTTAAACACGGAGACAACAGAACATTTTACATCTTTAAACACGGAGACAACAGAACATTTTACATCTTTAAACACGGAGACAACAGAACATTTTACATCTTTAAACACGGAGACAACAGAACATTTTACATCTTTAAACACGAAGATAACAGAACATTTTACATCTTTAAACACGAAGACAACAGAACATTTTACATCTTTAAACACGGAGACAACAGAACATTTTACATCTTTAAACACGGAGACAACAGAACATTTTACATCTTTAAACACGGAGACAACAGAACATTTTACATCTTTAAACACGGAGACAACAGAACATTTTACATCTTTAAACAGGGAGACAACAGAACATTTTACATCTTTAAACACGGAGACAACAGAACATTTTACATCTTTAAACACGGAGACAACAGAACATTTTACATCTTTAAACAGGGAGACAACAGAACATTTTACATCTTTAAACAGGGAGACAACAGAACATTTTACATCTTTAAACACGGAGACAACAGAACATTTTACATCTTTAAACAGGGAGACAACAGAACATTTTACATCTTTAAACACGGAGACAACAGAACATTTTACATCTTTAAACAGGGAGACAACAGAACATTTTACATCTTTAAACACGGAGACAACAGAACATTTTACATCTTTAAACACGAAGATAACAGAACATTTTACATCTTTAAACACGGAGACAACAGAACATTTTACATCTTTAAACACGGAGACAACAGAACATTTTACATCTTTAAACACGAAGATAACAGAACATTTTACATCTTTAAACACGGAGACAACAGAACATTTTACATCTTTAAACACGGAGACAACAGAACATTTTACATCTTTAAACAGGGAGACAACAGAACATTTTACATCTTTAAACACGGAGACAACAGAACATTTTACATCTTTAAACACGGAGACAACAGAACATTTTACATCTTTAAACAGGGAGACAACAGAACATTTTACATCTTTAAACACGGAGACAACAGAACATTTTACATCTTTAAACACGGAGACAACAGAACATTTTACATCTTTAAACACGGAGACAACAGAACATTTTACATCTTTAAACAGGGAGACAACAGAACATTTTACATCTTTAAACACGGAGACAACAGAACATTTTACATCTTTAAACAGGGAGACAACAGAACATTTTACATCTTTAAACACGGAGACAACAGAACATTTTACATCTTTAAACACGGAGACAACAGAACATTTTACATCTTTAAACACGAAGATAACAGAACATTTTACATCTTTAAACACGGAGACAACAGAACATTTTACATCTTTAAACACGGAGACAACAGAACATTTTACATCTTTAAACACGGAGACAACAGAACATTTTACATCTTTAAACACGGAGACAACAGAACATTTTACATCTTTAAACACGGAGACAACAGAACATTTTACATCTTTAAACACGGAGACAACAGAACATTTTACATCTTTAAACAGGGAGACAACAGAACATTTTACATCTTTAAACACGGAGACAACAGAACATTTTACATCTTTAAACACGGAGACAACAGAACATTTTACATCTTTAAACACGGAGACAACAGAACATTTTACATCTTTAAACAGGGAGACAACAGAACATTTTACATCTTTAAACACGGAGACAACAGAACATTTTACATCTTTAAACACGGAGATAACAGAACATCCACATCTCCTCACAGGGGGAGGATCTGAATCCAGAGTTCAGGGCCTCTGTAGATCCAGAAACCACCAAACAGATGAGATGATGGAGACGATCAGTTCTGTCAGTTAAATAAGTAGATGAACTCTTTCCCTCCTGTCACATGACTCAGTCTTTATTCTTACTGAGATTCTTCTGGTTTCATGTTTCTGCCTCTTTTCAAACCTCATGTCCTCCCTCCTCCTCCCTCCTCCCCCCTCCTATCCCTCCCCCCTCCCCCTCTCTCTGTCTCATGACCTCACCCCCTCCCCAGACAGAGGTCTCTTTATTTCTCTCCATCACTGAGCTCTTTATTTATTGATCAGCTGATCACTGACTGTCACCAGATCATTGAACCTCTTCTACATATATATATAATATTACTGACTTTACTGAGGATCAA
>NC_136534.1:27478685-27571185 GCF_910591455.1 Pholis gunnellus
TGTCTCTCTGCCTGTCTGTCTCTCTGTCTGTCTCTCTGTCTGTCTCTCTGCCTGTCTGTCTCTCTGTCTGTCTCTCTGTCTGTCTCTCTGCCTGTCTGTCTCTCTGTCTGTCTCTCTGTCTGTCTCTCTGCCTGTCTGTTCTGATTGCCTGTCTCTGTCTCTGTCTCTGTCTCTCTAACAGCAACAGAAGCTGACGCTGTCGAGAAACAGTTCAGCTCTGCAGAACGTCACCATGCGCACCAAGAGTGAGTCGACCTGTCTGTCTGTCTGTCTGTCTGTCACATTGAAGGACACTATCCAGCTGCATTGTGGGAATCGTAGGATCCAGTGTTCATTCTGTTTTTTTCTCTCAGGATAGAATCTGGTTGTATTTGTTGGATTAATAATCGATCAGATTCTACATCAAATATCTGTGTTGCTTCTTTAAAGGTGAAGAAGAAGAACTTTTCTTCTTCTCTTGTTTCTTTAAAGGTGAAGAAGAAGAGCATTTCTTCTTCTTCTGTTCTTTAATCTTGACGTTGTGTTTTGTGTCCTCAGCTCCGATGATGAAGGAGCGTCCCAGCTCGGCCATCTATCCCTCCGACAGTCTTCGTCAGTCTTTGCCCCGACGCGTTCGCTCCGGCCTCTCATTGGCCAAGAGCGTCTCCACCAATAACATCGCAGGGTGAGCGCAAGCTGCCGCCTGATTGGTTGTTGGATGTATTTATCACTATATATGATATAAGGCCCCTTCATATCATTATTATTATTTTATTTGTCAATTTGTAGTTCAGTTTAATGTGTTTATAATATTCTATTGAATCATTTCTACTGAGTGTAGAGTCTCTCCGTCTGTCTGTCTCTCACCTGTCTCTCACCTGTCTCACTCTCACCTGTCTGTCTCTCACCTGTCTCTCACCTGTCTCACTCTCACCTGTCTGTCTCTCACCTGTCTCACTCTCACCTGTCTGTCTCTCACCTGTCTCACTCTCACCTGTCTCACTCTCACCTGTCTCACTCTCACCTGTCTGTCTCTCAGGATGAGTGAGGAGTCTGTGGGTCTCAGGAGGATTCTGTCTCAGTCCACTGAGTCTCTGAACTTCAGGAGCAGGACTCTGTCCATGGAGTCTCTGACTGACGACGGTCTGTAGCTCTACATCACCGTTGTGTAGTTTATGATGACGTCTGGTCTCATCAGCACCTTATTGTTGTTGTTGTGTGTGTAGGTGAGTGGTGGTGGAGCCCCCTGCTGGAGGAGCTGCAGGAGGAGGGCCGCTGTGTTCAGGCGGACAGCTGGAGCCTCGTTGTGGAGACAAACTTCCTGCAGACGCTTCATAAAGATCTGATCAAGAAACAGGACGTCATCTACGGTGTGAAATATATATAAATATATAAATATGTATAAATATAAATATATATATAAAAATATAAAATATATAAATATATATATAAAAATATATAAATATATATAAATTAGTGCTGGGCAACGATTCATTTTTAATTTGTAATAAATATATATAAATATATAAATATGTATAAATATAAATATATATATAAAAATATAAAATATATAAATATATATATAAAAATATATAAATATATATAAATTAGTGCTGGGCAACGATTCATTTTTAATTTGTAATAAATATATATAAATATATAAATATATAAATATATAAATATATATATCTTCTGACCGTCAGCATAAACATCTCGTGTCCCTCAGAGTTGATCCAGACTGAGTTCCACCACGTTCGGACCCTGAGGATCATGGAGGGTGTGTACCGGAGGGGGATGCTGGAGGAGGTGATGCTGGAGGCGGCCGTGGTTCACACCATCTTCCCCTGTCTGGACCAGCTGCTGGAGTGGCACTCGGCCTTCCTGTCAGAGCTGCTGAGCCGCAGGAGGGAGGGCCTGACGGAGGGGAGCTCCTCCAACTTCACCGTCCGCTGCATCGGAGACCTGCTGCTCAGACAGGTACCTGAACGCCACACGAGGTCAGACAGACCTGCTGCTCAGACAGGTACCTGAACGCCACACGAGGTCAGACGTCAAACAGCTCCTCCTGCTGGACGCCTTTCAATCATCACCGTTACTATCAATCCTGCTTCCTCTCACATACTTTAACATATTCAATGTTTTTGAAGAGTCTCGTCATATTTTATGACGTCATCACCCTAAAAAAACAAGTCAGATGTTGAACTTTAATATCAAAGTTCTGAATGAAGCTTCTACTCAAAAAAGAGTGATAGAAGAAGAAGACCCTTCAACCTGAGAACCAGGAAGTAAAGTCAGATCAAATACTTCAAATGTCCCTTTAACTAACGTGTGTGTGTGTGTGTGTGTGTGTGTGTGTGTGTGTGTGTGTGTGTGTGTGTGTGTGTGTGTGTGTGTGTGTGTGTGTGTGTGTGTGTGTGTGTGTGTAGTTCTCAGGTCAGTGTGCAGACGACATGAAGAAACTTTACTCTGAGTTCTGCAGTCGACACCCGAAAGCCGTGAAACTCTACAAAGAAGTTTTAACTCGAGAACGAAGGCTGCAGCAGTTTGTCAGGGTGAGGACCAGGACCACCATCTGGACCTGGACCAGGACCCAGTGTAGAGGGCTTTAGTCTGGTTTAATCTGGTTCAAATAGCTAGACCTGGTTTAGACTAGACCTGGTTTAGACTAGTCCTGGTTTAGACTAGACCTGGTTTAGACTAGACCTGGTTTAGACTAGACCTGGTTTAGACTAGTCCTGGTTTAGACTAGACCTGGTTTAGACTAGGCCTGGTTTTGCTCCAGTAGAGACTAAGGTCTGAACTGGTGTAGACCTGGTGTAGACTGGTGTAGACTGGTGTGTGTTAATATTCTCTCTCCATCCCATAATGCTCAGCGAGCCGGTCGTGGTCCTCTGCTGCGTCGTCATGGCGTCCAGGAGTGCATCCTGCTGGTGACTCAGCGAATCACAAAGTACCCGGTCCTCATCCAGCGGATCCTCGACAACACCAAAGGTACTGTGACCTCTGACCTCTGACGACCTATGACCTCTGATGACCTGTAATGACCTTTAATAACCTTTAATGACCTCTTACAGGTAATGAAGAGGAGGCACAGGCGTTGAGACGAGCTCTGGTCCTCCTGAAGGAGCTGATCGGCTCGGTGGACCAGGAGGTGCTGGAGCTGGACCGGACCAGGAGGCTCCAGGAGATCCAGGCCCGTCTGGACCCCCGGGCTCAGACGGAGGTCCGAGGAGGTGGAGTCTTCATGGGTGGAGAGCTGCTGAGGAGGAGGCTCCTCCACGAGGGGGCGCTCCTCTGGAAGGTCCAGGGCTCCAGGATGAAAGGTAGCGTCACCGGTTTACCTGCTGTGACACCTGCTGTGATGTCACACCGAGCTCACACCTGTGTGTTTGTCTCCAGATGTGCAGGTCCTGCTGATGTCAGACATCTTGGTTTTCCTTCAGGAGAAAGATCAGAAGTTCACCTTCGCGTCACTGGTGAGTCACACCTGATCACACCTGCACCTCCTCATATGCCTCCTCCTGAGTGACAACTGTGTAGCATTAAAGCATGGTGGAATTAACAAGATAGCTAACCAGCAGACAGTTGGCTAGTTAGCTAGCTTGCTAATTCCACCATTTAGTGCTACACTGGATACAGAAAATAAGCTGAACAGTGGCTGGTGTAACGGTCCCCAGCTAACTAGCTAACCAGCTAACTAGCTAATTAGCTAACTAGCTAACGAACTAGCCAGCCATCCGTCTCCAAAGCTGCGTCCCATAACAACTAACAACAATCCCCATTTTCATTTGTACAAGAAAAACAGTTCAATGTCTATTTCAATGGTCTCACCTGTCTGTCTCCCTGACCATATACCTGTCTCTCCACCTGTCTCTCAGGACAAGTCTCCGGTGGTCTCTCTGAATAACCTGATCGTCAGAGACATAGCCAATCAGGAGCGAGGGATGTACCTGATCAGTGCCTCCACCCCTCCAGAGATGTACGAGCTGCACGCTTCATCCAAAGAAGGCCGGAAGACCTGGATGAGCCGCATCCAGCAGACTGCTCTCAGGTCAGTACTTCATGTAGTACTTCATAGTAACTCATGTAGTACCTTATAGTACCTCATAGTACCTCATAGTACTGATAATAATAAATAATATATACATGTATAATACCTCATATGAAGTACACTATGAAGTACATTATGTAGTACATTATGAAGTACACTATGAAGTTCACTATGATGTACACTATGAAGTACATTATGTAGTACATTATGAAGTACACTATGAAGTTCACTATGATGTACACTATGATGTACACTATGATGTACACTATGAAGTACACTATGATGTACACTATGAAGTACATTATGTAGTACATTATGAAGTACACTATGAAGTTCACTATGATGTACACTATGAAGTACACTATGATGTACACTATGAAGTACACTATGAAGTACACTATGATGTACACTATGAAGTACACTATGAAGTACATTATGAAGTACACTATGATGTACACTATGAAGTACACTATGAAGTTCACTATGAAGTACACTATGATGTACACTATGAAGTACACTATGAAGTTCACTATGAAGTTCACTATGAAGTACACTATGATGTACACTATGAAGTACACTATGAAGTTCACTATGAAGTTCACTATGAAGTACACTATGATGTACACTATGATGTACACTATGAAGTACACTATGAAGTACATTATGAAGTACACTATGATGTACACTATGAAGTACACTATGAAGTTCACTATGAAGTACACTATGATGTACACTATGAAGTTCACTATGAAGTTCACTATGAAGTACACTATGATGTACACTATGAAGTACACTATGAAGTTCACTATGAAGTACACTATGATGTACACTATGATGTACACTATGAAGTTCACTATGAAGTACACTATGATGTACACTATGATGTACACTATGAAGTTCACTATGAAGTTCACTATGAAGTTCACTATGAAGTACACTATGATGTACACTATGAAGTTCACTATGAAGTACACTATGATGTACACTATGAAGTTCACTATGAAGTACACTATGATGTACACTATGAAGTTCACTATGAAGTACACTATGAAGTACACTATGAAGTTCACTATGAAGTACACTATGATGTACACTATGAAGTTCACTATGAAGTTCACTATGAAGTACACTATGAAGTACACTATGATGTACACTATGAAGTACACTATGAAGTACACTATGAAGTACACTATGAAGTTCACTATGAAGTACACTATGAAGTACACTATGAAGTACACTATGAAGTTCACTATGAAGTTCACTATGAAGTACACTATGAAGTACACTATGAAGTTCACTATGAAGTACACTATGATGTACACTATGAAGTTCACTATGAAGTTCACTATGAAGTACACTATGAAGTACACTATGAAGTACACTATGAAGTTCACTATGAAGTTCACTATGAAGTACACTATGAAGTACACTATGAAGTTCACTATGAAGTACACTATGATGTACACTATGAAGTTCACTATGAAGTTCACTATGAAGTACACTATGAAGTACACTATGATGTACACTATGAAGTACACTATGAAGTACACTATGAAGTACACTATGAAGTTCACTATGAAGTACATTATGAAGTACACTATGATGTACACTATGAAGTACACTATGAAGTACACTATGATGTACACTATGAAGTACACTATGAAGTACACTATGAAGTACACTATGAAGTACATTATGAAGTACACTATGAAGTACACTATGAAGTACACTATGAAGTTCACTATGAAGTACACTATGATGTACACTATGATGTACACTATGAAGTACACTATGATGTACACTATGATGTACACTATGATGTACACTATGAAGTACACTATGAAGTACACTATGATGTACACTATGAAGTACACTATGAAGTACACTATGAAGTACACTATGAAGTTCACTATGAAGTACATTATGAAGTACACTATGAAGTACATTATGAAGTACATTATGATGTACACTATGAAGTACATTATGAAGTACACTATGAAGTACACTATGATGTACACTATGAAGTTCACTATGAAGTACACTATGAAGTACATTATGAAGTACACTATGAAGTACACTATGAAGTACACTATGAAGTTCACTATGAAGTTCACTATGAAGTACACTATGATGTACACTATGATGTACACTATGAAGTACACTATGATGTACACTATGATGTACACTATGATGTACACTATGAAGTACACTATGAAGTACACTATGATGTACACTATGAAGTACACTATGAAGTACACTATGAAGTACACTATGAAGTTCACTATGAAGTACATTATGAAGTACACTATGAAGTACATTATGAAGTACATTATGATGTACACTATGAAGTACATTATGAAGTACACTATGAAGTACACTATGATGTACACTATGAAGTTCACTATGAAGTTCACTATGAAGTACACTATGAAGTACACTATGAAGTTCACTATGAAGTACATTATGAAGTACACTATGATGTACACTATGAAGTTCACTATGAAGTACACTATGATGTACACTATGAAGTACACTATGAAGTACACTATGATGTACACTATGAAGTACACTATGAAGTACACTATGAAGTACACTATGATGTACACTATGATGTACACTATGAAGTTCACTATGAAGTACACTATGATGTACACTATGATGTACACTATGAAGTACACTATGAAGTACACTATGATGTACACTATGATGTACACTATGAAGTACACTATGAAGTACACTATGATGTACACTATGATGTACACTATGATGTACACTATGAAGTACACTATGATGTACACTATGATGTACACTATGAAGTACACTATGTACATTATGTAGTAATGAATGTGTTTTTTCTGCAGATGTCCATCCAGAGACGAGTTTCCGCTCATCGAGACTGAAGACAAAGCTTTACTGCGCAGACTCAGAGGTACAACACCTCCTCCTCCTCATTCACCTCCTCCTCCTCATTCACCTCCTCCTCCTCATTCACCTCCTCCTCCTCATTCACCTCCTCCTCCTCATTCACCTCCTCCTCCTCAGCCTACAGCTCCCCCTCCTTCACCTCCTTCATCTTTTTCTCTTGCTGTTTCTTGTCTGGTCATAAAATGTCTTTTAATAAAAATAAAATGTACTTCAGATGTAATTCAAAATGTTTCCTCCTCCTCCTCCTCAGCTGACATCCAGCAGAAGGACAGGGAGGTGCTGGAGCTCCTCCAGGAGCGAGTGACTCTGTTTTCTGACCTGGTGGAGGCGACAGGAAGAGGAGGAGGAGATGAAGAAGGAGGTGTGGAGCTCAGCAGCACCTCCTCCTCCTGCAGGAACCTGTTCAGAGCAGACACTCCTCACGCTCCTCAGGCGGAGCCGCTCCTCACCTCCTCCATCACTGAGGGTGAGTCTCCTTTTTCTCCTTCTTCTCCTTCTTCAGATTAAACCTCAGAATCAAACTGAACTCTATATATATATATATATATATATATATATATATATATCTGTGTATATATATATATATATATATATGTGGGTATATCTATGTCTATATTTATATATATATATATATATATATATATACAGGACTGTCTCAGAAAATTAGAATATTGTGATAAAGTTCTTTATTTTGTGTAATGCAATTAAAAAAACAAAAATGTCATGCATTCTGGATTCATTACAAATCAACTGAAATATTGCAAGCCTTTTATTCTTTTAATATTGCTGATTATGGCTTACAGCTTAAGAAAACTCAAATATCCTATCTCTAAATATTAGAATATCATGAAAAAGTATACTAGTAGGGTATTCAACTAATCACTTGAATCGTCTAATTAACTCGAAACACCTGCAAGGGTTTCCTGAGCCTTGAAAAACACTCAGCTTGGTTCAGTAAACTAAATCACACGTATGGGGATTATCACAATATTCTAATTTTCTGAGACAGTCCTGTATGTCTATGTATATATGTATGTATATACTGTATATCTGTATTTTTATCTCTTTATTTCTTTTAGTGGACAAACTGACTGAACTTCTGCTGAACTCTAACGTCCACAAATCCTTCATAACCAACGGCAACCAGGAGCTCAGCAGTGAGTCACCTGACCACACCCGTAACCTAAGTTTTGTTTTATTTTGTTTTGTTTTGTTTTGTTTTATTTTATTTTATTTTATTTTATTTTATTTTATTTTATTTTATTTTATTTCATTTCATTTCATTTCATTTCATTTCATTTCATTTTGTTTTTACATTTTTTTAAGTTAATATTTAGAAAAAAATGATCACATTTAAGAAGAAAATATGTTTCTTTGCTCAAAAATAACTAAATTATTATAGCTGCTGATCAACATATTTGTGTCTGTGTCTTTGTCTCCTTGTGTCTTTGTCTCTTTGTGTCTGTGTCTGTGTTTTTGTGTCTTTGTCTCTTTGTCTCTTTGTGTCTTTGTCTCCTTGTGTCTTTGTCTCTTTGTGTCTTTGTGTCTCCTTCCAGATGGAGACACTGGTTCTCTGAACGGTTCCTTTGAGATCAACAGCAGCTCCTCAAAGGTAAAAATCACCTTTTTCACTTTATTTAAACTAAAACAATGAAAACTGATATTTAAAAACAAAAACATATTCAGCTGAAGTTTAATTATATATTACAATATATACTGTATATATAATGTATAGCACATATATAGAACATGATGTTGTGGTGAACTTCAGCCTACAACAACAACAACAACGACAGGTTTAAGTGGCCAAACTTCTTCTTCTTCACTTGTTCTTAAATCATAAACACACAGCAGGTTTTCCTCCGTAGTGAACAGAAACATTTAAAAACTCATCACCGCCTTGTTTGTGTCTCTCAGGACAGAAACGGTAACCAGCTGCAGGAACGCACCCTGAACGAGGTGAAGAGCTACTTCCTGTTTCATGATCATGTGAACTGTTTCTAGTCTATTTCACATCAATAAAAACAAACTTGTACGTTTTGAGCAGAAGTCTTTTAGGGAAGATGCAGCCAGTTTCTGTCCAATCAGAGCGCTCGTTAACATGTGACACGTGTCCTCTCCACAGGAGGTCCGTCAGCGATTGGTCGGTCTGAGCACGCAGCTTCACGCCCTGCAGGTCTGGAACTAATTTATCATCAATCATGAAGAATATAGTTATTTTACTAATGAATACTTACTTATTAATAAACTGACCTCTGACTCTCTGACTCCCCCTCCAGGCTGCTGTGATTCGTCAGGATTCGATCCTGGAGCTGTCCATCACAATAGATCCCGCCCCCTTGTCTACCACAGGCCCCGCCCCCCGCATCACTCGGTCGTTGTCCCGGGACGCCGGCATGGACGCCGGCGGAGAGGCGGTGCTGCTGCATCGACAGGTGGAGCTGCTGCAGGAGGAAGTGACACGTCTACGTAGGAGGGGGGAGGAGCATACACGAGAGGGGGCGGAGCCAGGAAGCAAGAAGAAAAGCAATGGAGAGATCAGTAACATCATCAAAGGAGAACAGGTGAGTTAACCAGGATAAAGTAAGCTGGAATAAAGTAAACCAGGATAAACTAACCTAGCATAAAGTAAACCAGGATAAAGTAAGCTGGGATAAAGTTAACCAGGAGAACAGGTGAGTCAGGAGAGTCAGCTGTTTCACTAGACTCACCTGTAGTCACTAAAGTCTCTAAAGAGAAGGCTCTCCAGGATAAAGGAAACCAGGATAAAGTAAACCAGGATAAACTAACCTAGCATAAAGTAAACCAGGATAAAGTAACGCTCTTGTATCTGAATGACGTCCAGCTCGTTTAATCTAGTCTGAACCTGCTCAGACTGGACCAACGTTTAAATGTTTTCTGTTATTCTGAATCTCTTAACTCTGCTGTAGTGAAACCAAACCTCAGATTCAGGACCACCGTCACAGTTCAGGGTTTAGGAACCAGCTCACAGCTTTGTGGTTTAACAAAACCAAGCTAAGCTAAGCTACGGTGTCTGTGTCAGCAGGGGAGCAGGAGGCGGGGCAGCAGGGAGCTGGAGCCACGCCCCCTCGCACCATTAGCCAGCCAGGATCCCGTTGACCAATTAGACGGCGTCGAGGAAGGAAAGGAGGAGGAAGTGATGAGAATCTCTCCTCGCTCTGACAGCCCCAGGGGTCAGTACGACTCATCAATTCATGTTATTGATCATTATTACACATTAATACCTGTCATTGATCATTATTACACATTAATACCTGTCATTGATCATTATTACACATCAATACCTGTCATTGATCATTATTACACATCAATACATGTTATTGATCATTATTACACATTAATACCTGTCATTGATCATTATTACACATCAATAACTGTTATTGATCATTATTACACATTAATACCTGTCATTGATCATTATTACACATTAATACCTGTCATTGATCATTATTACACATCAATAACTGTTATTGATCATTATTACACATTAATACCTGTCATTGATCATTATTACACATTAATACCTGTCATTGATCATTATTACACATCAATAACTGTTATTGATCATTATTACACATTAATACCTGTCATTGATCATTATTACACATTAATACCTGTCATTGATCATTATTACACATCAATAACTGTTATTGATCATTATTACACATTAATACCTGTCATTGATCATTATTACACATCAATACCTGTCATTGATCATTATTACACATCAATACATGTTATTGATCATTATTACACATTAATACCTGTCATTGATCATTATTACACATCAATAACTGTTATTGATCATTATTACACATTAATACATGTTATTGATCATTATTACACATTAATACCTGTCATTGATCATTATTACACATCAATAACTGTTATTGATCATTATTACACATCAATACATGTTATTGATCATTATTACACATTAATACCTGTCATTGATCATTATTACACATCAATAACTGTTATTGATCATTATTACACATTAATACCTGTCATTGATCATTATTACACATTAATAACTGTTATTGATCATTATCACACATTAATACCTGTCATTGATCATTATTACACATTAATAACTGTTATTGATCATTATTACACATCAATACCTGTCATTGATCATTATTACACATCAATAACTGTTATTGATCATTATTACACATCAATAACTGTTATTGATCATTATTACACATTAATAACTGTTATTGATCATTATTACACATTAATAACTGTTATTTATCATTATTACACATTAATAACTGTTATTGATCATTATTACACATTAATACCTGTCATTGATCATTATTACACATTAATAACTGTTATTGATCATTATTACACATTAATAACTGTTATTGATCATTATTACACATCAATACCTGTCATTGATCATTATTACACATCAATAACTGTTATTGATCATTATTACACATCAATAACTGTTATTGATCATTATTACACATCAATAACTGTTATTGATCATTATTACACATTAATAACTGTTATTGATCATTATTACACATCAATACCTGTTATTGATCATTATTACACATTAATAACTGTTATTGATCATTATTACACATTAATAACTGTTATTGATCATTATTACACATTAATAACTGTTATTGATCATTATTACACATTAATACCTGTCATTGATCATTATTACACATCAATAACTGTTATTGATCATTATTACACATCAATAACTGTTATTGATCATTATTACACATTAATAACTGTTATTGATCATTATTACACATTAATAACTGTTATTGATCATTATTATACATTAATAACTGTTATTGATCATTATTATACATTATGTTGATGGTAACCTGTGACCTCTGACCCCTCAGACCTGCAGGACATTCCAGAGGAGAGCGAGTGTGGAGCCGATCCCAGTTAACATCGCAGCTGTATGACCTCAGGGACCTGCTGATGTCACCGTGATGTCACCGTGATCACTTGTCACTGTCAGACTTTTATTGTGAAAGCTGGAGATGATGTCATTTCCTGTTTCACAGAAGCGTCCTGAAGTGTTTTCTGAATGTTGCTGTTAGGTTTAGAAACAGGAAGTATAACCATGTGACCTGTTTACATCATCACGTCAGCTGTAGCCCCGCCCAGACACGTTGGAGTGGGCGGGGCTTTCTTATTGGGAGGGCGGGGTTTATACAGTGTCATAGGACTCAAAGATGAGACACATTAATGGTCACCACACTACACTACCCAGAATGCCTTTGGATATCAACAACTTGAGTCACAACCTGCTGTGTTCAGCTGGATTATAATGTTTCTTCTTGTGAGAATCAAACAGTGTAAACTGTATTTATATGGTAATTTAAAGCTAAACGTAGTTTAACATTAGAAACATTATGTCGAATTTTACTATCAAATAGTCCGAGAGACTAAAATCTGTGTTTCAGTCATTTGTGAAAGCAAAAAAAAAAAGAAAATAATTCAATTTAGGAACAACAACGTCAAGCCAGAATTTTTAAGTTTACAGAAATCTTTCCAGAGTGCAATTTTTTTTAAGAATCTCAGAAAGTTTAGTTTGTTTCAGGAAGGGGGGGCGGGGGGGGGGGGGGGGGGGGGGGGGTATACTGTTGAGTCATAGATCGGTGGTGTTTTTAAAAAAAACAGGAAGCTGTTTGCTGTCTGACTGAAACATGACATCACTGTTGCCTGTTAGCATGTTAGCATGGCTGTTTCTTTTATACTTGTATAGAACCTGATCATATATTGTCTTATTGATTGATTGGTTTTAACCAATCAGCTTGTTTGAGGAAGTTTTTATTGGGATAAGGTGAAGATGTTAAAGATGGACGTCCAGTCAGTGTTGATGGTGAATGTAGTTTATTTAAGAAAAAACTTCCTCAGACCTGCTGTTTTGACCCAGAGTGCTGAATCCTCCTCCTGCAGAGCCGGCTGTGCCTACATGGACCAGGATGCATTGCACACGAGCCTCTGACGGTCATATCCTCGACACTAATGCAGCCGCAGCGTCTCTGCTGCCTCTCTGCTGCATCTCTGCTGCATCTCTGGATCCAATAAGTACAGAGCGTCCTCGTCCAGAGTGTCCTCGTCCAGAGCGTCCTCGTCCAGAGCGTCCTCGTCCAGAGCGTCATCTTCAAGAGCGTCCTCGTCCAGAGCGTCCTCGTCCAAAGCGTCCTCGTCAAGGGCGTCATTATCCAGGGCGTCATCGTCCAGAGCGTCCTCGTCCAGAGCGTCCTTGTCCAGAGCGTCCTCGTCAAGAGCATCCTCGTCCAGAGCGTCCTTGTCCTGAGTGTCCTCGTCAAGAGCGTCCTCCTCCAGAGCGTGCTCGTCAAGAGCGTCCTCCTCCAGAGCGTCCTCGTCAAGAGCGTCATCGTCCAGAGCGTCCTCGTCAAGAGCGTCCTCGTCAAGAGCGTCCTCGTCAAGAGCGTCCTCGTCCAGAGCGTCCTCGTCAAGAGCGTCATTGTCCAGGGTGTCATCTTCAAGAGAGTCCTCGTCAAGAGCATCCTCGTCCAGAGCGTCCTCGTCCAGGGCGTCCTCATCCAGGGCGTCCTCGACCAGAGCGTCCTCGTCAAGAGCGTCATCGTCCAGAGCGTCCTCTGACCTCATATTATGGGATGCCATCATCACTGTTAGCAATACAAGCAAAGAGAACACAGTAGTTGTGTTTGTGAGCTCCATGTAGAGCACAGCGCCCTCTGGCTGTGTGGAGGACTACAAGCTGAAACAGTCTGTAGTTCTTCTCCCTCTATCTCGCCTTTAGTCACATGGCAGCAGCACTGAGGACTGCCTCCATGAACTACATTTACCATCAACACTGACTGGAGAGTTTTACCCTTTAACCAAAATGCTGTCTTTATTGAACTTTATTGAACTTTATTCACAGTGTTGACTGATGACGGTTCATCTCAGTCCACATGTTAGAGAACAGCGTGTGGATGTTTATACATCTGCAGATTTTTTACAAACATTTCATTATAGATTTAAAAAAAAGAATGAAGGAGTTTAATGATTGTGATGAGTTTAAATCAAAATGATCTCAGTGTGAAGGACTCATCAGGGTTTAAAGTTAGAAACGTGAACCACAGACTGAAGATATTTAACGATGGTTCACGTGAAGGAATAAAAACTCCAAAGTGTTAAAGATCACAAGATAGAAAAACATAAAAATGATCTTCATCATCGTTCTCTGGAACACATTTAAACATTTCTAATAGTACACAGAGACGGTTTACAGGAGGAACGAACATCAAATGAATGAATATTAATCTCTTAATAAGATGTCAAGTTGTGTCATTTACACATTTCATCATGTTTATTAAAATATCAAATCTCCTCTTCTTTTGAGCTCATTTCTGTGTTTCAGGTGTTTTGGGATCATGTGATCCGAGCTCATCAGAAGCAAACTGAAGCTTTTTATCTTGAAGTCTGACTTTTGAAGACGGGTTCAGGTGATTCTGATCTGGAGTCAGAATCGTTCTAATGAAGTAAAGTGTTTGTACAAAGATTTCATCAGAAGACTGAAAATGATTTTTGCTGTAAGTTTATTGTTTGTGTGCTCATTATAAATCTAATCAGCTGGAGAACATGTGATGTTGATGTTTTTATTTCTGGAGATTAAAATCATGAAATACTTTTAATCTCCAGATTGTTTTATTTCTTATATTAATTAAATGATGCAAAATTATTTTAGCTTCTTCATAACATCTATTAATGCAACACACATTTTCTATATTTAAAATATATATATTTATAAATATACATTTATAAATATATATATTTATAAATATACTTATAAATGTATATAAATACGTTTATAAATATATATACATATGTATAAATATATATATATATTTATATTGTTTTTTTTCTATTTTTCAGTTTGTAACAGAAGTTAATATCAATTAGAAATAAGGTACAATTTAGTTTTCTATTATTCCGTTTCTTTTTTCTGGAATTTGCAAAAAAATGATAACAGTTGTTTTGAAACACTGAGATTTGTATCCATGACAAAAACTAAAAGTTTATCTTTTAAGGAACAGACTTCTTAATCACTTTTAATCTGGAAGGACATCTATCGTCACTTCCTGTGGAGGGAATTTAACCCGGAAGCGGGTGTAGTCGTCAGTTGGGAGTTAACGTTAAATTAGCTGGACGAGGAAGAGACTCAGAATCAGAAACAGGACCAGCACCAGGACCAGCACCAGCACCAGCACCAGCACCGACAGCGCCCAGGACCAGAACCAGAACCAGAACCGTTGCACCCAGAGACCAGAGTCCTTGTGGCGCTTCAGACCGACACTGAGCCGCAGTTTGTCCGCTGTTTCTTTAACTTCTCTCGGTTTAAAAAAGTGAGCCAGCAGCTCCGTTAGCCTGCTAACAGCTAACAGGTAGTTAGCCCACCTGCTAACAGGGAAGTGACGGTGACAGGTGAAGTCGGGCTCGAGCCGCAGGTGTGTTTTCTTCAGAGGACTCGGACAGGTAAGAAGAACCAGAAACGTTACATCTCACCTGGTTTACCACAAGCTCTGAACGCTAGGCTAACATGTTAGCATGCTAACAAGGGCGGTGGTCCGCTGTTAGCACCCGGGGCTAACGTGCTGGTTACAGATCAACAACACGTCAGGGTAACAATATATATAATATAATATACAATAAATATATAATTAAATAAATAAAATGTAACGTATAAATCCTAAAGATTGTTAATTATTATTTAGTATTTTAGTAGTTTTATCCAGTTCATGATTAATAAACTAGTTAGATAATTAATTTAGAATAATTGTTTTATGTTCGATCCTTAAATTCTTGAAACATTCAAATGTTCTGTACGTTCTTTATTATATTTATGAATTAATATATATTCTATTGTATTCATTGATCAGTTAGTCTGCAGCTCTTCTAAATATTACTTTATCCTTCCTGGTTAAAGAAGAAGAAGAAGAAGATGAGTGGAGGACTGAACAGCATCGATGCCGTGAAGAAGAAGATCAAAGTGCTGCAGGAGCAGGCGGAGGAGGCCGAGGACCGAGCCGTCAGACTGCAGAAGGATGTGGAGAAGGAGAAGAGGAGCAGAGAGGAGGTACACACACACACACACACACACGTCCAGGTGATGAGGGTCTGTCAGGTAGTGTCACATGCCACACATACCTGTGTTGAAAGAGGAATGTGAGGTGTTTTTAGTTAAAATACACACCTGAGACAGGTGAACCTGACCTGTGGGCTGTCTCCCCCCCTGCTGTGTCTTGCAGGCAGAGGCGGAGGTGACTGCTCTGGGTCGCCGTCTGCAGCTCAGCGAGGACAATCTGGAGCGAGTCCAGGAGAGACTGTCCACCACCCTCCACAAGCTGGACGAGACGGAGAAGTCCGCCGACGAGAGCGAGAGGTCAGGCGCACACCTGAGCTCAACCTGAAGGTTTTATTCCTCAAACAAGGGGAGACAAATTCACCGATAGCTCTTCGTCTGTCTGTCTCCCTCTCAGAGGTATGAAGGTGATTGAGAACAGAGCTCTGAAGGATGAAGAGAAGATGGAGCAGCTGGAGGTTCAGCTGAGAGAAGCCAAGCTGATCGCTGAGGAGGCCGACCGGAAATATGAAGAGGTACGAAAACAACATGAGCAGCGTTATGTCGACCTTTTCTCTGAGTAGACATGTTGACTTATTTCTATGAACATGTTGGTGTTGGACAAGGTAGCTAGCTTGTAGCTTGCAGGCTAGTTAGGTAGCTAGCATGTCCATCTCCATAGCAGGCTAGTTAGGTAGCTAGCATGTCCATGGCTAGCTTAGTGTTGCCTCTCGTTAGCTTTGATAGTATTGTATTTATATACTGATGCTTATGTAGTTATACATATGTACTCAGACTTCTTATGGTTATACTGTAAAAGTTATGTGTTCGATTGGCAGGTGGCTCGTAAACTGGTGATGGTGGAAGGTGAACTGGAACGAGCTGAAGACAGAGCTGAGCAGGGAGAGAGGTCTATAACACACACACACACACACACACACACACACACACACACACACACACACACACACACACACACACACACACACACACACACACACACACACACACACACACACACACCTTTGCATGTCTAACAGCTGCTTACAGCATGAAGCTGCTTAGTTACAGTTCTACACTCAGGAGTTATGAAATATATTCTGATCTATAAAAACTAGTGCTGGGCAACGATTACAATGATTAATCTCATTGTTGTGTTAAAGTTCATAATGAATCTAAAGTAGTGTGTTGAGCTCTTCTATGTTAAAGTGCTGCTCTATGAACTAAAGGTCAAAGGTCAACAACATTTGGTTTAAACACTTTAAACTCATCAGGTTCTTGTTAACAGCAGGATTCTCTTCACACAGCAGCAGTTATAACACAGTTATAATGATTCTGATCATAGATATTCAGACGTGTTCACAACTTTATCTTCATGTGTGTCAGAGATGAATTTAAATATACATCTTAAACCTGAAACCTATCTACGTCATGTTTTAATGTTTGTTAAACTCTCAGTAGTGATAACTAAATGTGTTTATTTAGTGCTGGGCGGTACCGGTGTTAATACACACCGTCACACCGGTGCATCGCCGAAACAGCTGCTGTCACTCTACAACAGGCAGCAGGATGTGTTGATGTGTTGATGTGTTGTTGTGTTGTTGTGTTGTTGTGTTGTTGACGCTGAGAAGGCAACAGTCAGAGCTGTGTGTGTGTGTGTGTTGAGACTCTAGTGATGGTTATAACTTTATAACCATTAATAACCCACAACTAACGCTCGTTAACAGAGCAGAACACCACCACACAACAGTCTGTGACACAAACCATTTATAACATTACAGCAGAACTGCATGCTGGGTACAGCTCGCTAGCTAGCCCGCTAGCACAACAGTGTGCTAACAGCTGAGAGGCTCCGTCGCTACAGTAACGCTACATTAAAGAACAGAACAGAGCGATGCAGGAGGAACAAAGACAGACGGAGATGCAGCGATAGAGTCTGTGGAGAGAGAGGAGCTGGGTCTGCTGATTGGAAGAGTCCAGAAGACGATCTATTCAAAGTGTGTCGAGCCGCTGCTGCTGCTGCTGCTGCTGGTAACATGAGCAGCTCACTCATCACCTCAGCAGGAAACATGTTGGAGCACCAAGAGTGTGATGACGGCCGTAAACCGTGAAGCCGAAGGACCTGGTCCCACTACAGACAGTCTAGACTCAGAGCAACGATCACAACACTGGATTCATGGAACGTCTGACCGGGGCGACAATACTTCAGCTAACCTGCCATCCCAACATTATAGGAACACACGAGCACAGCCTGTAGTAATCACAGCCTTCATACACGATGACAGGAACATGTTGATACTCTGTGAGCTCCTGAGAGGAGAGTGAAACACTATAAACATATAAAAACACAGTCAAGGGAAAAATACCGTGAAACTAATTTTTGTTCATACCGCCCAGCACTATGCTTATTATACATATTCCAAACAAAAACACTTGTATAGTAAAAAGAATACATTTGTTATAAATGTACGTTGGTACATAGAGGGTGATGAGAAGCTGTACATGGAGGGACTTAGGACCCAGGGGAACGTAGGGGAAGGAAACAGGAAGAGACGCCACACACACAGCTGTTCACCGCTCGTTTTTGTGTTAAAAATGTCCGCTTAATAATAAACTTAAAAAATGCGTTAACGTGATAACAATGCGTTAACTTGCCCAGCACTAATAATAACGTGTGTATTTATTAGTTATAGCTAATAACTTCAGTTAGTTCTTGTTCTTCATCAGAGTGTGATGTCACGATCAGACCGATGACCTCAGCGTGATGTCATACTGCTTCACTAACTACGCTCTAATCTTAACTGCATCCGTCTTTCTCTTCTACCCGTCCTCCTGCTACCCGTCCTCCTGCTACCCGTCCTCCTGCTACCCGTCCTCCTGCTACCTGTCCTCCTGTCCTCCTGCTACCTGTCCTCCTGCTACCTGTCCTCCTGCTACCTGTCCTCCTGCTACCTGTCCTCCTGCTACCCGTCCTCCTGTCCACCTGTCCTCCTGCTACCTGTCCTCCTGTCCTCTGTCCTCCTGCTACCTGTCCTCCTGCTACCTGTCCTCCTGTCCACCTGTCCTCCTGTCCTCCTGCTACCTGTCCTCCTGCTACCTGTCCTCCTGCTACCCGTCCTCCTGCTACCCGTCCTCCTGCTACCTGTCCTCCTGTCCTCCTGCTACCTGTCCTCCTGCTACCTGTCCTCCTGTCTACCTGTCCCACGCACCCACGTGTCTCTAACAGTAAGGTTCGGAGGTTGGAGGAGCAGTTGAGGAGTTTCGACCAATCACTGAAGAGCCTGCAGGCGTCTGAGGACAAGGTACCCCCCACCTGCTGTCAATCAAACCAGAGGAGCTCCTCCTCCTGACCTCCTCTGACCTCTAGTTGCTGCTTCAGCTCCTGCTCCTGCTGCTCTCTGCATGACTTTAACCTGCTGCTCCTCATGAACTCTGAACTCTCTGAAACAGACCAAAGACACAAATAACAACTCACCTGTTTGACCTGCAGTAAGAGTCGAGGGTTGGAGGAGGAGCTGAAATCAGTCTTCACTAGTTCAAAGTCTCTGGAGGCCCAGACTGAGAAGGTAGGAGGAGGAGGTCCTTAAACACTGGTCACATGACCACAGCACAGTTAGATGTCCGTTCTACTCATTCTATGTGTACGGTACACCTGTTAGCCTGTTAGCTGACCCCTTTACGCTCACCTGTTAGCTGACTCCTTTACGCTCACCTGTTAGCTGACTCCTTTACGCTCACCTGTTAGCTGACTCCTTTACGCTCACCTGTTAGCTGACTCCTTTACGCTCACCTGTTAGCTGACTCCTTTACGCTCACCTGTTAGCTGACTCCTTTACGCTCACCTGTTAGCTGACTCCTTTACGCTCACCTGTTAGCTGACTCCTTTACGCTCACCTGTTAGCTGACTCCTTTACGCTCACCTGTTAGCTGACCCCTTTACGCTCACCTGTTAGCTGACTCCTTTACGCTCACCTGTTAGCTGACCCCTTTACGCTCACCTGTTAGCTGACTCCTTTATGCTCACCTGTTAGCCTATTAGCTGATCCCTTTACGCTCACCTGTTAGCCTGTTAGCTGACCCCTTTACGCTCACCTGTTAGCCTGTTAGCTGACCCCTTTACGCTCACCTGTTAGCCTATTAGCTGACTCCTTTACGCTCACCTGTTAGCCTGTTAGCTGACCCCTTTACGCTCACCTGTTAGCCTGTTAGCTGACCCCTTTACGCTCACCTGTTAGCCTATTAGCTGACTCCTTTACGCTCACCTGTTAGCCTGTTAGCTGACCCCTTTACGCTCACCTGTTAGCCTGTTAGCTGACCCCTTTACGCTCACCTGTTAGCCTGTTAGCTGACTCCTTTACGCTCACCTGTTAGCCTGTTAGCTGACCCCTTTACGCTCACCTGTTAGCCTATTAGCTGACTCCTTTACGCTCACCTGTTAGCCTGTTAGCTGACCCCTTTACGCTCACCTGTTAGCCTGTTAGCTGACCCCTTTACGCTCACCTGTTAGCCTGTTAGCTGACTCCTTTACGCTCACCTGTTAGCCTGTTAGCTGACCCCTTTACGCTCACCTGTTAGCCTATTAGCTGACTCCTTTACGCTCACCTGTTAGCCTGTTAGCTGACCCCTTTACGCTCACCTGTTAGCTGACTCCTTTACGCTCACCTGTTAGCCTGTTAGCTGACCCCTTTACGCTCACCTGTTAGCTGACTCCTTTACGCTCACCTGTTAGCCTGTTAGCTGACTCCTTTACGCTCACCTGTTAGCCTGTTAGCTGACCCCTTTACGCTCACCTGTTAGCCTGTTAGCTGACTCCTTTACGCTCACCTGTTGAGCTACTGACAGACCTGAAGGACTCAATCAGAGGTGTCCTGTTACCTGCTGTTGTCCGTACACCTGGTTCTCTGATTGTCTGTCTGTCTCTCAGTACTCTCATAAGGAAGACCGGTATGAAGAGGAGATCAAGAACCTGAGCAACAAACTCAAGGAGGTGAGACGCTGATTTAATATTTCTGTCTCATGTAAATATGTTTAAGAGAAACCAACCGGTTCACTTCCTGTTTGCAGGCTGAGAGCAGAGCTGAATCTGCAGAGCGTTCAGTGGCCAAACTGGAGAAAACCATTGATGGGCTGGAGGGTGAGGCTTCTTCTTCTTCTGTTAGAATAATGATGGAGACCTGGAGACCTGTATTTGTTATGTAGTTGGTGACATCTGATGCTCGTGGAAGTTTTATTCTGTGACTGATTTGGTTCCAGATGCTTTGACTTCAGCCAGAAACGCCAACATGGAGCTTCAGGCGACTCTGAATCAGACCATGGAGGAGCTCAACTCCTGCTGAGCCCCCCCCCCCCCCCCCCCCCCCCCCCCGCTGCCAGACAGGTGGACGGCAGAACTCCGTGGCCAAAACATTCCTCCTCCCACCTCCCCTCTCCTCCTTTATGTTGGGGAGGACAGGGTGCAACTCTTTGGCTGAAACATTCCTGCTCCTTTCCTCCTCCACCTTCCTTCACCTCCTCTCTTGCTCTGTCTCCTCCCCTCACATCCTTCCTTCACCTCCTCTCTTGCTCTGTCTCCTCCCCTCACATCCTTCCTTCCTTCACCTCCTCTCGCTCTCTCAATGATTCCTGCTTTCACACATTCCTTCTGATTCTTAAAGTCACATATTGGGAGTGTTGCTTTAATGAACTCCTCGTCCTCCTCGTCTCCTTACCTGCTGACAGTGCCACCCCCCCCCCCCCCAGTATTAAGTGAAGGAGGCCAGTGGAGGAGCTGCTTGATATACTTTGTCTATAAGGGACTTTAACAGACTTACATTCGTTTCCTCGTTCAGAACTAATCAAGGACTAATTACATGTTTGTCTTAACGGTTTGTTTTCTTTTGCCACATTAACTAATAATCGATTAGAGCCAATGAGTTATTGTTTTTGTTCCTGGGGGGCGTGGTTTAAGGTAGCCAATCACCACGAGGCATTCCACTGCCACTGGTGACCTTTGACCCGATGACGTGAATGAATAAAGTTTGTTTTTACCTGAAGCGGTGATGATGTCACAGCTCATTGTAATAAATCATGAGACAGGATTTTATAAAATAAAAGCACCGGCACTGGTTTGTAGATCCGAACTGACTCTGAGCTTTTATTTCACTTCAAATAAACATTTAATTAATATTTTGTTCTCTGAAATGGCCGCTAGCTGCTGCCATGTTGAGAGCCGTGTGGAGTCAATCCCTCAATCGTAGATCTGCTCTGAATCAACTAATCATTTCTAGTTTCAGTTCATTGATCAGATTAGTTATTTATTATTAGTGTCTGACAGGTGAGAATCTCCCATGAGCCTTTGCTCTGAGTGATGATGTAAACAACCTGAGACTCAAAACTTTATTGATCAGATAAACGGTGATCGGCTCCACATTCATCAGTTATCAATACATTTATTGATCCGTAACATCAGAGTGATGACGCTGCGTCCTCAGCCAGCTTCAGGATTGGTTGCAGCTGCTCTTCTAACGAGGGGGCGTCGGTCTCGTTAGTGACGATCCAATCGAAGTCAACCCCGCTGTCCAACCCGCACTCTGACTCTGCATCGTCCACACCTGAGAGAGAGAGAGAGAGAGAGAGAGAGACAGGTGAACAGAGAGACGGGTAAACGGGCAGAGCGACAGACGTAAACAAACAGGTGATCTTACCTGCAGAGAAGCTCCACCCCCTCTGTTTGCGTGTTTCTTCTGAGCTTTGAACTCTGACACTTTGAGTCTGTCGAGGAAACTCAGACCAGAACCACTGAAGGTCTGACAGCCTCCGAGCGTCACTCACCACCTGACCAATCAGAGAGCAGAGAGAGCGTCACTCACCACCTGACCAATCAGAGAGCAGAGAGAGCGTCACTCACCACCTGACCAATCAGAGAGCTGCTTCTGTTGGCTAACGCTAACCACAGATATTTATATTGTTTATCTCCTGACCAACAGCTGACATGAAACAACAATTCAAAAACATTCCTGAAGACCTCCATGTTCTCTCTTCTTCTTCTACTGTTTCCTGGTAGATTAAAAACACGCCGACCCGTTTTACGTCACGGTGTTAGCTAAAACACAGTAACCAGCAGTGTAGCATTATAGCATGGTGGAAGCCAGCTAACTAGCTACCTAGCCAGCTCCGCCATGCTTTAGTGCTACACCGGTCACAGAACGTTAGCCCCGCCATGCTAACGACACACCGCGGTCCCCATGGTAACGTACCCACACGGGTTGCCGCGCCCCTCTGGTTGCTAGGCGACAGAAGAATCCGGGGTCCTGGCGCCGTCGGGTTTCCCCCCAAAGAATCATGTCGGCTCGATACCGCTCCTTATAAAGACCAGGACCCAGCAGCTGGTCCAGGTCCAGACCGTGTTCCTGAAGAACCACCAGAACCAGAACCAGCATGACTCAGCAGTAATGATGTGTGCGCGTGCGAGTGCGTGTGCGCGTGCGCGTGTCTCACCTCAGCGTATTGCTGCTTCAGAGGTCCAGACAGACGCAGGACGCAGCAAACATCAGAGCCTAAACTACAGAAGAAGAAACAGGTGAGTTACTGCAGTAAAACACAGAGTATTGCAGTAAAACACAGTATTGCAGTATAACAGTTACTTCAGTTTGTCACAAACATAAAAACATAATTAATCATGTTTTCCCATCAGCCTCGTTGATTAATAATCAATCATAAACCGGTTTACCGGTTGTGGATCAGGTCCGTGACGTAGTCTTTTCCGGACTTCCGTTTCCCGCTGAAGACCAGAACCAGTCTGGGTCCAGAGACCCGGTCCTCCATCAGTGATCGGGTGTCTGTTGGCTGATCGATCAGCTGCTGGTTCCTCTCGAGCTGCTCCGTGTTCAGACGGTCGGACCACACCGCTCCATTACCGTAACTGTCAGAGCAAACAGGAAGCACTTCAAAATAAAAGTACCGTGCGCCTGACCTTTAGAACTACCGGAGGGTTCATCCGGTCAGTAATCGATATGGAGCTGATCAGATAGTGATCACGTGACGCGGGAAGTTTGTTTGTGGAGAAAATCTGAAAAATAAACAGGAGTTTTTCTTACGTGACGTCATTTTAGACACATTACGGTAACACGTGATCGTCGTCACATTGTAGACTGAACCATCGCTCTCAGGAGAGAGGGGGGGTCAATGTGGAGATTATTTATGAAATATTTTTGATAGTTTTATCAAATGTTTCCTGTTTATACAACTAAATATGATACGATTTATTAAAATATTATATAATACTATAGTATATAATATAATATGTAATAATATAATCTTGCGACTAAACATTTAAATATAATTATTATTGTGATCAACAGTTTATTTCTGTCTCTTTCATTACTTCTGAATATTTCTATTGTATTTATTTCTGTGTATTTGTACTTAAAAACAGCTGTGAACTGTGTTTCTAATGAGAAGTTACCCGGATGTACCCCCCCCTCTTCTCCTCCGTGTTGGTCTGGTCCAGTCCCTGACAACATGGCCGCCTCTCTGTTCAGCAGAGCTGAACTTCTCCGGTCCGTCAGGACTTCAGTTCACTCGGTGAGAAACATTTTAATACTTTCACTATTAATATAATAATATGAAGATAAAGTGTTTACAGGTGTGGACTATGACGTCAGAGAGAAGATGAAAAAACAACAAACAATTCTAAAATCAATAATCATCAAAAGTCAGAGTTTTATAGTAAAGATGACGTCATATAATATTAATTAAACGCGGTTTAAATGAAACATTTGAACACATTAACTTTCCTAGAGTTTGACCTTTCACCCAGTTCCTTGTGCCTCCGCGAGCAGCGCGTGCACTGCAGCTCAGAGTGCATGAGGGGGCGGGCAGGTAAATCCAGTCCTGGTGTGTTTATCTCTGCTCTGATTGGTCACTTTATTAAATATGTTTCTATTTGATAGAAAAAGAAAGATCAGTACGAGTCTGTAGGTTAAAGAACCTGGTTCATCAGTAGAACCGGGTTCATCAGTAGAACCGGGTTCACGTTGTTTATCTCTGCTCTGATTGGTCACTTTATTAAATGGCGGCTCTCTGTTCTGGTTTCAGTCATGGCGCCACGGTTCGGCTGCTCCTCTTCCTCAGGCGAAGTTCTTCCCGCCGGCTGAAGGCGTCATGCTGCCGACAGGAAGCTTCAAGGACCGCGTGGCGTTCATCACGGGGGGGGGGAACGGGTCTGGGCCGAGCTATGACCACGACTCTGTCTCAGCTGGGAGCTCAGTGTGTCATCGCCAGCAGGTCAGAGGTCAAGTTATGAATCACTGTTGGCTACGTAGCCATGTAGCTACGTAGCCGTAGCTACACGGCTACGTAGGTACACCGCTACACCACTACACCACTGTGTAATGCGCCCCCTAAAATAAACATGTGACATCATGTCTTTATGAAACCCTCTAAAATAAACATGTGACATCATGTCTTTATGAAACCCTCTAATATAAACATGTGACATCATGTCTTTATGAAACCCTCTAATATAAACATGTGACATCATGTCTTTATGAAACCCTCTAATATAAACATGTGACATCATGTCTTTATGAAACCCTCTAATATAAACATGTGACATCATGTCTTTATGAAACCCTCTAATATAAACGTGACCTCATAGCAGCGATCCCTCAGAGACTCTGACCTCTGATTATTATTTGAATGAAGCTTCAAACTGTTCAGAACAACTCGGTGACTTCAGGGCACAAGTAAGAGGAAACTTCTCATCGTCCTGTTGGATTTAAAGGAACACAAACAACACGTTGGTGTTAAAAACAGAGAAAACATGTAAAATGTCTCCAACAATAAGACAACAGTTCTACTGCAGTCTGCTGACCAACCAGCAGGGGGCACCAAAACACAGACATAGACTGAATGGAAGAGTGACGCCTGACCCCTTGCTAAGCCCCGCCCCCTGACACGTTACCATGGAGACCACTGTCACTAACGACACCCCATAATTAAACATTAGAGTGAGCAGCAGACAGAAGAGTCGACATATTTATTCAAAAGATAAAAGTGAAACCAGCACATCAGCTGACATTCAGTTAGCCTTCAGTCGCTAACGTCGCATAGCTAGTGTAGCATAGCAATGCTAACGCTAGGTAATGCTGTGCTAACATTCTCTTGTATTTGTGGTTCAGGAAGTTGGACGTCCTGCAGAAAACAGCCGAGGAGATCAGCAGCCAGACTGGAAACAAGGTAGCCAACCAGAACCTGAACCAGAACCTGAACCTGAACCAGACTGACCCAGAACCTGATCCCTCACCGGACAGTGATTCAGTCTGCAGCTCCTCTTGTTCAAACCTTCAGTCACTTATTGATCAGAACTGACTTCATGAACAGGAACAACTTGTAGATCAATAGGCTTTTGATTGTGATTTATATAAACTCTCTCAGGTCCATGTGGTTCAGCTTGATGTCAGAGATCCTGAGGCGGTCTCTCGTTGTGTGGACCAGGTGGAGTCTCTGACGGGACTTCCTGATGTAAGAGCACACACACACACACACACATGTTTGTTTTTCTGTACTCGTGAGGACCCTCGTTGACCTCCTTATTGGTTCAGGTGATCATCAACAATGCAGCAGGAAACTTCGTCTGTCCGTCAGAAAGTCTGTCTCCAAACGCCTGGAAGAGCATCACAGACATCGTCCTGAACGGGACCGCCTTCGTTACCCTGGAGCTGGGAAAGAGACTGATCCAGAGTCAGAGAGGTTAGAGACTGATCCAGAGTCAGAGAGGTTAGAGGCTGATCTAGAGTCAGAGAGGTTAGAGACTGATCCAGAGTCAGAGAGGTTAGAGACTGATCCAGAGTCAGAGAGGTTAGAGGCTGATCTAGAGTCAGAGAGGTTAGAGACTGATCCAGAGTCAGAGGTTAGAGACTGATCCAGAGTCAGAGGTTAGAGACTGATCCAGAGTCAGAGAGGTTAGAGACTGATCCAGAGTCAGAGAGGTTAGAGACTGATCCAGAGTCAGAGAGGTTAGAGGCTGATCTAGAGTCATAGAGGTTAGAGACTGATCCAGAGTCAGAGAGGTTAGAGACTGATCCAGAGTCAGAGAGGTTAGAGACTGATCCAGAGTCAGAGAGGTTAGAGGCTGATCTAGAGTCAGAGAGGTTAGAGACTGATCCAGAGTCAGAGGTTAGAGACTGATCCAGAGTCAGAGGTTAGAGACTGATCCAGAGTCAGAGAGGTTAGAGACTGATCCAGAGTCAGAGAGGTTAGAGACTGATCCAGAGTCAGAGAGGTTAGAGGTTGATCTAGAGTCATAGAGGTTAGAGACTGATCCAGAGTCAGAGAGGTTAGAGACTGATCCAGAGGTTAGAGACTGATCCAGAGTCAGAGGTTAGAGACTGATCCAGAGTCAGAGAGGTTAGAGACTGATCCAGAGTCAGAGGTTAGAGACTGATCCAGAGTCAGAGAGGTTAGAGACTGATCCAGAGTCAGAGAGGTTAGAGACTGATCCAGAGTCAGAGAGGTTAGAGACTGATCCAGAGTCAGAGAGGTTAGAGGTTGATCTAGAGTCATAGAGGTTAGAGACTGATCCAGAGTCAGAGAGGTTAGAGACTGATCCAGAGTCAGAGAGGTTAGAGACTGATCCAGAGTCAGAGAGGTTAGAGACTGATCCAGAGTCAGAGAGGTTAGAGACTGATCCAGAGTCAGAGAGGTTAGAGGCTGATCTAGAGTCATAGAGGTTAGAGACTGATCCAGAGTCAGAGAGGTTAGAGACTGATCCAGAGTCAGAGAGGTTAGAGACTGATCCAGAGTCAGAGAGGTTAGAGACTGATCCAGAGTCAGAGAGGTTAGTGACTGATCCAGAGTCAGAGAGGTTAGAGGCTGATCTAGAGTCAGAGAGGTTAGAGACTGATCCAGAGTCAGAGGTTAGAGACTGATCCAGAGTCAGAGGTTAGAGACTGATCCAGAGTCAGAGAGGTTAGAGACTGATCCAGAGTCAGAGAGGTTAGAGACTGATCCAGAGTCAGAGAGGTTAGAGGTTGATCTAGAGTCATAGAGGTTAGAGACTGATCCAGAGTCAGAGAGGTTAGAGACTGATCCAGAGGTTAGAGACTGATCCAGAGTCAGAGAGGTTAGAGACTGATCCAGAGTCAGAGAGGTTAGAGACTGATCCAGAGTCAGAGAGGTTAGAGACTGATCCAGAGTCAGAGAGGTTAGAGACTGATCCAGAGTCAGAGAGGTTAGAGACTGATCCAGAGTCAGAGAGGTTAGAGGCTGATCTAGAGTCAGAGAGGTTAGAGACTGATCCAGAGTCAGAGAGGTTAGAGACTGATCCAGAGTCAGAGGTTAGAGACTGATCCAGAGTCAGAGAGGTTAGAGACTGATCCAGAGTCAGAGAGGTTAGAGACTGATCCAGAGTCAGAGAGGTTAGAGACTGATCCAGAGTCAGAGGTTAGTGACTGATCCAGAGTCAGAGAGGTTAGAGACTGATCCAGAGTCAGAGAGGTTAGAGACTGATCCAGAGTCATAGAGGTTAGAAACTGATCCAGAGTCCTTGTTGTTGTTGTTGTTGTTGTTGTTGTTCAGGTGCGTCCTTCCTCGCCATCACTACCATCTATGCTGAGTCTGGTTCTGGTTTCGTGGTCCCGAGTGCGTCGGCGAAGGCCGGAGTCGAGGCGCTCTACAAGTCAGTCTAACCTTTGACCTTTCGGCTGCTGTTATCATGACGTCATCCTGTGGTTGCCATGGTAACACTGTTGTTGTTGTGTTTGTTGTGTGTCAGGTCTCTGGCTTCAGAGTGGGGCCGCTACGGCCACAGGTTCAATATAATCCAGCCTGGACCAATCAGAACCAAGGTACCGCTTGTTTGCTTATAGATGATGACATTTGTTTGTTTGCAGTTATTTGTTGTTTACCTGTTGTGTGTTGTTTGTTGTTGTTGTTGTTGTTTAGGGGGCCTTCAGCCGTCTAGACCCAACTGGAGAGTTTGAGAAGGCGATGATCGATCGGATCCCAACAGGTCGACTCGGGACACCAACAGAGATCTCAAACCTGGCAGCGTACATGAGCAGCGACTACGCTACCTGGATGTCTGGAGCGGTGAGTTTAGACTGGTCTCAGGTCAGAGTTTAGGCTGGTCTCAGGTCAGAGTTTAGACTGGTCTCAGGTCAGAGTTTAGGCTGAGCTCAGGTCAGAGTTTAGGCTGAGCTCAGGTCAGAGTTTAGACTGGTCTCAGGTCAGAGTTTAGACTGGTCTCAGGTCAGAGTTTAGGCTGAGCTCAGGTCAGAGTTTAGACTGGTCTCAGGTCAGAGTTTAGACTGGTCTCAGGTCAGAGTTTAGACTGGTCTCAGGTCAGAGTTTAGGCTGAGCTCAGGTCAGAGTTTAGACTGGTCTCAGGTCAGAGTTTAGGCTGAGCTCAGGTCAGAGTTTAGGCTGGTCTCAGGTCAGAGTTTAGACTGGTCTCAGGTCAGAGTTTAGACTGGTCTCAGGTCAGAGTTTAGACTGGTCTCAGGTCAGAGTTTAGACTGGTCTCAGGTCAGAGTTTAGACTGAGCTCAGGTCAGAGTTTAGACTGGTCTCAGGTCAGAGTTTAGACTGGTCTCAGGTCAGAGTTTAGACTGGTCTCAGGTCAGAGTTTAGACTGAGCTCAGGTCAGAGTTTAGACTGGTCTCAGGTCAGAGTTTAGACTGGTCTCAGGTCAGAGTTTAGACTGGTCTCAGGTCAGAGTTTAGACTGGTCTCAGGTCAGAGTTTAGACTGGTCTCAGGTCAGAGTTTAGGCTGGTCTCAGGTCAGAGTTTAGACTGAGCTCAGGTCAGAGTTTAGACTGGTCTCAGGTCAGAGTTTAGACTGGTCTCAGGTCAGAGTTTAGACTGAGCTCAGGTCAGAGTTTAGACTGGTCTCAGGTCAGAGTTTAGACTGGTCTCAGGTCAGAGTTTAGACTGGTCTCAGGTCAGAGTTTAGACTGAGCTCAGGTCAGAGTTTAGACTGGTCTCAGGTCAGAGTTTAGACTGGTCTCAGGTCAGAGTTTAGACTGGTCTCAGGTCAGAGTTTAGGCTGGTCTCAGGTCAGAGTTTAGGCTGAGCTCAGGTCAGAGTTTAGGCTGGTCTCAGGTCAGAGTTTAGACTGAGCTCAGGTCAGAGTTTAGGCTGAGCTCAGGTCAGAGTTTAGACTGGTCTCAGGTCAGAGTTTAGACCGGTCTCAGGTCAGAGTTTAGGCTGGTCTCAGGTCAGAGTTTAGACTGGTCTCAGGTCAGAGTTTAGACTGGTCTCAGGTCAGAGTTTAGACTGGTCTCAGGTCAGAGTTTAGACTGGTCTCAGGTCAGAGTTTAGGCTGGTTTAACTCTTCCTTGTTTATCTTCAGGTGATCCGGTTCGATGGAGGAGAATACGTGTCGATGGCGGGAGAGTTTAACGAGCTGCGCAGAGTGAGTGTCTCACTCAAATGTTTCCCCCAGAAATATTCTGTTTACATGGTAACAATAACAGTTGATGATGTTTGTGTCTCAGGTGACTCCAGATCAGTGGAAGATGATCGGGATGATGACCAGAAGCGCTAAAGGATCCTAAAAACACTCAGACACTCCTCATCGGACCACACCAACCAATCAGATCACAGGGCTCCGGTGGTCCCGCCCACCTGCTGATGTCAATGTGATATTCGTAGCGATTGAATGTGATTATTGATTATTGATTGTTATTGTTAGCTGAAGTCATGTGACTCACTGCACATGCTCAGTGCGTCTGTTTGAAAATAAAACTGTGAAGATTAAACACAAACTGGTTCTGTTGATTGAAGATGAAGATGAGGAGGAGGAGGAGGAGGAGGAGGAGGAGGAGGCTTTAGGTAGAACAGTCTCTGATGAAGATGATGATGATGGAGTCTCTTCACCTTCTTGTGTTGAATTTAGAGACAAAGTGAAAAAGTTTGAACGTGAAGCTGAAGGAACAGACGACACATCGAGTTCTAGACCAACATGTCCGCTTATATATATATATTTAATATATATATATATATATTTAATATAATATATATTTATATATATATATTTAATATAATATATATATTTAATATAATATATATTTATATATATTATATTAAATATAATATATATTTATATATATATATTTAATATAATATATATTTATATATATATATTTAATATAATATATATATTTAATATAATATATATTTATATATATTATATTTAATATAATATATATTTATATATAAATATACAGTTTTATATTTTTATAGAATCTTTTGTTACTGTTTGTGTCGGTCCATCACATTAAATCATAAAAACACTAAAACACACAACACAGCTTTAAATACGTGTGCGTGTGTGTGTGCGTGTGTGTGTGCGTGTGTGTGTGTGTGTGTGCGTGTGCGTGTGCGTGTGCGTGTGCGTGTGCGTGTGCGTGTGTGCGTGTGCGTGTGTGTGTGTGCGCGTGCGTGTGTGTGTGTGGGGAGAGAGAGGGGTGGGGGGGGCGAGGTTATAAGACAGTATTTTCACAGAGGTGTTTGTATCTGACAGAAACTTATAGCAGCAGCAGCAGAAGGAGGAGGAGGAGAACGAGGAGAGTTGTCTAAATGGAGAATCTGTGCCGTGTGAGCGGTCTGGATCCTCTCTGGGTGAGTTTCACATTAAATATTAATAATATGAATCTGTTTAAATAATCAGTGAATCACCTGTTTACCTGTTGACACATCGCTCACCTGGGACTGTGAGGCGTGGACACTGACGGTGTTTTCTGGTTTCAGGACTGGAACCTGACCTGGTACACCTCCAAACCAGACCTGACCCAGTGTTTCCAGCACACTGTACTGGTCTGGTTCCCTTGTGTTTACCTGTGGACCTGTTCCCCTCTTTACCTGTTGTACCTGCAGCTCCGCCCACACCAAGGCATCATCCCGCTGTCCAAACTCTGCTGCAGCAAGACGGTACGAAATCAGGGCTGAGGATAAACCAGGTACAGGTTCAGGACTCAGAGGTCTCTCTTTGGTCAAACTCTAAACCTGGTCTCTGTATTCTCTGGTCTAAACCTGGTCTCTCTATTCTCTGGTCTAAACCTGGTCTCTATATTCTCTGGTCTAAACCTGGTCTCTCTATTCTCTGGTCTAAACCTGGTCTCTGTATTCTCTGGTCTAAACCTGGTCTCTCTATTCTCTGGTCTAAACCTGGTCTCTGTATTCTCTGGTCTAAACCTGGTCTCTGTATTCTCTGGTCTAAACCTGGTCTCTCTATTCTCTGGTCTAAACCTGGTCTCTCTATTCTCTGGTCTAAACCTGGTCTCTGTATTCTCTGGTCTAAACCTGGTCTCTGTATTCTCTGGTCTAAACCTGGTCTCTATATTCTCTGGTCTAAACCTGGTCTCTGTATTCTCTGGTCTAAACCTGGTCTCTCTGGTCTCTATGGTCTCTGGTCTAAACCTGGTCTCTCTGGTCTCTATGGTCTCTGGTCTAAACCTGGTCTCTCTGGTCTCTATGGTCTCTGGTCTAAACCTGGTCTCTCTGGTCTCTATGGTCTCTGGTCTAAACCTGGTCTCTGTGGACTCTATTGCAGCTCCTGGGTCTCAGTCTGGCTTCCTTCGGTCTTCTGGAGATGTTTTTTCTTCTGGTGAAGAAGAATGAGGAGATTCAGAACTACCTGTTGATCCTGATCGGTCCGCTGATCAGGAGCCTCACTCTGGTACGTTCCTCTGGTTCCTCTGGTTCCTCAGGACGAAGTCCAGGAACCAATCAAATCAAACCAGTTTTTTAATACACTCGCTGAATCCTCCTCCTCCTCCTCCTCCTCCTCCTCCTCCTCCTCCTCCTCCTCCTCCTCCTCCTCCTCCTCCTCCTCAGGTTCTTGCTGTTGTTATAATCCAGGTAGAGAGGAGGAAGGGCAGTCGTTCGTCCGTCCTTCTCTTCCTGTTCTGGACTCTTCTGGTTCTTTGCTCCCTCGTTCCTCTGAAGGTCGACGTAGAACAGATTATAGATCAGGTATCCATCATTTATTCTTCATCGTTTACATTCTACTGTAAGTTCTACTGCAGCAGGTTGCACATGTGGCAGAAAACAGCAGCTCTGTTGTGTGGAAGGAACCTGAACACCAGTAACGGTCAGATGGAGACTGAGGTCCACAGGAGCATTGATGCAGAGGTTCTGGAGGTTCAGAGGGACCTGATCCTGATGGAGACCCTCTGGGTACCGGTCCTCAGCTGTGGTCCTGGTCTCTGGGTTCAGCTGTGGTCCTGGTCTCTGGGTTCAGCTGTGGTCCTGGTCTCTGTCCTCTGGAGGAACAGAAATAGATCTCATGTTGACAGCAGGTGTCAGATCTTCTCCTTGTTTTTCTCTCTCAGCTGCAGAATTTCACAGATCTCAATGTTCTTTCTTCTGGAGGTGTGAAGTGTGTGTGTGTGTGTGTGTGTGTGTGTGTGTGTGTGTGTGTGTGTGTGTGTGTGTTTCTTAGAGAGCAGTTCAGATGTAGCTGCTAATTACATGACCGGTTTCCTGGACTGTTGAATGTGTTTAGTCGTTCTGCTCATATTATCAGTGACTCATCCCATGTTTTTAATAAATCAAATTCTAAAACAGGCTTAAATATAGTTTTACTTCTTTAGTTTTAGTTTCAGATACGTGATGATCAAATATTATGTTTCAGGGTTTTTCATCAGATGCGGCTCGTTTTGTGGCGTTTTTCATCTGTTTTTCCCTCCAACTCATCGAGCTCATCCTCAGCTGCTTCTGTGACCGCCGACCGCCCTCTGACAAGCTCACCTACGTCCAGGTAACACACACACACACCTACGTACAGGTAACACACACACACACCTACGTCCAGGTAACACACACACACACCTACGTCCAGGTAACACACACACACACCTACGTCCAGGTAACACACACACACACCTACGTACAGGTAACACACACACACACACCTACGTCCAGGTAACACACACACACACACCTACGTACAGGTAACACACACACACACCTACGTACAGGTAACACACACACACACCTACGTACAGGTAACACACACACACACCTACGTACAGGTAACACACACACACACCTACGTACAGGTAACACACACACACACCTACGTACAGGTAACACACACACACACCTACGTCCAGGTAACACACACACACACATCTACGTCCAGGTAACACACACACACACACCTACGTACAGGTAACCCACACACACACACCTACGTCCAGGTAACACACACACACACACCTACGTACAGGTAACACACACAAACACACACCTACGTACAGGTAACACACACACACACACCTACGTACAGGTAACACACACACACACACCTACATCCAGGTAACACACACACACACACCTACGTACAGGTAACACACACACACACACCTACGTCCAGGTAACACACACACACACCTACGTCCAGGTAACACACACACACACACCTACGTACAGGTAACACACACACACACACCTACGTCCAGGTAACACACACACACACACCTACGTACAGGTAGCACACACACACACACCTACGTCCAGGTAACACACACACACACACGTACGTACAGGTAACATACACACACACACCTACGTCCAGGTAACACACACACACACACCTACGTACAGGTAACACACACACACACACCTACGTCCAGGTAACACACACACACACACCTACGTACAGGTAACACACACACACACACACACCTACGTCCAGGTAACCCACACACACACACACCTACGTCCAGGTAACACACACACACACACCTACGTCCAGGTAACACACACACACACACCTACGTCCAGGTAACCCACACACACACACCTACGTACAGGTAACACACACACACACACCTACGTCCAGGTAACACACACACACACACCTACGTACAGGTAACATACACACACACACCTACGTCCAGGTAACACACACACACACACCTACGTACAGGTAACACACACACACACACCTACGTCCAGGTAACACACACACACACACCTACGTACAGGTAACACACACACACACACACCTACGTCCAGGTAACCCACACACACACACCTACGTCCAGGTAACACACACACACACACCTACGTCCAGGTAACCCACACACACACACCTACGTCCAGGTAACACACACATCACCACTATCATCGTGAAGTCCTTAAAGGCTGTGTGGTTGTTATGAAACCGTTTCATTGATCTGTAGTTTGATCTTCATAAAACTGTTAAATATTTGTATCTGTCGCTAAAATGCTTTAAATTGTTTTTCTCGTTAGAACCGATGTCCAGAGGAAGACGCCTCGTTTCTCTCCAAGTTTTTCTTCTTTTGGTTCAGCAGGTACGAACTCTACACCAAACAACTACTACTACTACTACTACTACTACCACCAGTACTACTACTACTACTACTACTACCACCAGTACTACTACTACTACTACTACTACCACCAGTACTACTACTATTACTACTTCTACTACTACTATTACTACTTCAACTACTACTACTACTATTACTACTACTATTACTACTTCTACCACCAGTACTACTACTATTACTACTTCTGCTACTACCACCAGTACTACTACTATTACTACTTCTGCTACTACCACCAGTACTACTACTATTACTACTTCTACTACTACTATTACTACTACTATTACTACTTCTACCACCAGTACTACTACTATTACTACTACTGCTACTACCACCAGTACTACTACTATTACTACTTCTGCTACTACCACCAGTACTACTACTATTACTACTTATGTTACTACCACCAGTACTACTACTATTACTACTACTACTTCTACCACCAGTACTACTACTATTACTACTTCTGCTACTACCACCAGTACTACTACTATTACTACTACTGCTACTACCACCAGTACTACTACTATTACTACTTCTGCTACTACCACCAGTACTACTACTATTACTACTTCTGCTACTACTACTACTATTACTACTTCTACTACTACTATTACTACTTCTACTACTACTATTACTACTTCAAATACTACTACTACTATTACTACTTCTACTACTACTATTACTACTTCTGCTACTACCACCAGTACTACTACTATTACTACTACTGCTACTACCACCAGTACTACTACTATTACTACTTCTACTACTACTATTACTACTTCTACTACCAGTACTACTTCTATTACTACTTCTACTACCAGTACTACTTCTATTACTACTTCTACTACTACTATTACTACTTCTACTACTACTATTACTACTTCAACTATTACTACTACTACTACTACTTCTACTACTTCTATTACTACTTCTACTACCAGTACTACTACTATTACTACTTCTACTACTACTATTGCTACTTCAACTATTACTACTACTACTACTACTTCTACTACTACTATTACTACTTCTACTACCAGTACTACTTCTATTACTACTTCTACTACCAGTACTACTTCTATTACTACTTCTACTACCAGTACTACTTCTATTACTACTTCTACTACCAGTACTACTTCTATTACTACTTCTACTACCAGTACTACTTCTATTACTACTTCTACTACTACTATTACTACTTCTACTACTACTATTACTACTTCAACTATTACTACTACTACTACTACTTCTACTACTTCTATTACTACTTCTACTACCAGTACTACTACTATTACTACTTCTACTACTACTATTACTACTTCAACTATTACTACTACTACTACTACTTCTACTACTTCTATTACTACTTCTACTACCAGTACTACTTCTATTACTACTTCTACTACTACTATTACTACTTCAACTATTACTACTACTACTACTACTTCTACTACTTCTATTACTACTTCTACTACCAGTACTACTTCTACTACTACTTCTACTACTTCTATTACTACTTCTACTACCAGTACTACTACTATTACTACTTCTACTACTACTATTACTACTTCAACTATTACTACTACTACTACTACTTCTACTACTTCTATTACTACTTCTACTACCAGTACTACTACTCTTACTGATAATGATATTAAAAGTAGTGACGTTATGACTCATAATAAGTTGTGCTGTGTTTTGTGTCAGTTTGGTGTTTCAGGGCTACCGGCGCCCCCTGCAGGCTGCAGACCTCTGGTCTCTACGGGACCAGGACTCATCGATCCGGATCATGATGGATTTGGAGAAATTCTGGACTCAGAACTACAAACAGCTGCAGTATGACACTTAACGTTTGAATGAATTTATATGAAATCAGAACGATAACACAAGAGAAACTAATCGTAGCAGCTTGTTTGTTTTGATGCTCTGCAGGGAGGAGCCGGAGAGTTTTGAACTGTCCTGGTCCCGGTCCTGTACCGGGTCCGGGTCCTGGCGCGGTGGTTCTGCGACACCGACAGAAAAAACGCAGCTACTGAAGAAGAACAGGAAGGGGCGGGGCTACGGCCTCTTCCTGTTCCACGCTGTGGGGCGGAGCTTCGGGCGGTACTTCCTGTCTGGAACGCTGTGTCTCCTCCTGCATGACGCCTCCATGTTTGCTGTACCGCAGGTGCTCAGGTGAGTCAGACAGGTCACATGAGGTCAGGTTATGTTGTTATTTATATATTTTATCTATTTCATGTGGTTGTTGGTTGTTGATTGTTGTCAGTTTGCTGCTGGGCTTCATGAGGGATGAAGATGCTGCGATGTGGAAGGGTTTCCTGTTCGCCTCGCTGCTCTTCCTGCTCTCCTGTCTGCAGTCACTCTTCCATCATCAGTACATGTTCCACTGCTTCACTGTGGGCATGAGACTGAAGACGGCCATCATGGGGCTCGTCTACAGGAAGGTAAACACACACTTCACACAGTGTCTGCTGATCAACAGTGTAGTCAATAAAGTTGTGTTTGAATCCACAGTGTCTGTTGATCAACAGTGTAGTCAATAAAGTTGTGTTTGAATCCAGTGTCTGTTGATCAACAGTGTAGTCAATAAAGTTGTGTTTGAATCCAGTGTCTGTTGATCAACAGTGTAGTCAATAAAGTTGTGTTTGAATCCAGTGTCTGTTGATCAACAGTGTAGTCAATAAAGTTGTGTTTGAATCCACAGTGTCTGTTGATCAACAGTGTAGTCAATAAAGTTGTGTTTGAATCCACAGTGTCTGTTGATCAACAGTGTAGTCAATAAAGTTGTGTTTGAATCCAGTGTCTGTTGATCAACAGTGTAGTCAATAAAGTTGTGTTTGAATCCAGTGTCTGTTGATCAACAGTGTAGTCAATAAAGTTGTGTTTGAATCCAGTGTCTGTTGATCAACAGTGTAGTCAATAAAGTTGTGTTTGAATCCACAGTGTCTGTTGATCAACAGTGTAGTCAATAAAGTTGTGTTTGAATCCAGTGTCTGTTGATCAACAGTGTAGTCAATAAAGTTGTGTTTGAATCCACAGTGTCTGTTGATCAACAGTGTAGTCAATAAAGTTGTGTTTGAATCCACAGTGTCTGTTGATCAACAGTGTAGTCAATAAAGTTGTGTTTGAATCCAGTGTCTGTTGATCAACAGTGTAGTCAATAAAGTTGTGTTTGAATCCACAGTGTCTGCTGATCAACAGTGCGGCGAGGCAGCACTGCACTGTGGGAGAGATCATTAATCTGGTTTCAGCCGACACTCAGAAGCTGATGGACTTTGTAGTTTATTTCAACAGTCTCTGGGTCACGCCCATCCAGATCGCTCTCTGCTTCTACTTCCTGTGGCAGGTAAACAAAAACAACATGGCCGCCTCTTGTGTCCGTTGTTTTTCTTCTTCTGTTGATTAGACTGAACCTCATCTGACTGACAGCCTCTGTGATTGGTTGATTGGTTGGTTGATTGGTTGGTTGATTGGTTGATTGGTTGGTTGATTGGTTGATTGGTTGGTTGATTGGTTGATTGGTTGGTTGATTGGTTGATTGGTTGGTTGGTTGATTGATTCATTGATTCATTCATTCATTGACAGCTCCTCGGTCCCTCTTCTCTTGCTGGTCTCTCTGTTGTGGTTCTGATTTTTCCTCTGAATGGATTCATCGCGAAAATAAGAAGCAAACTTCAGGTGAGAGGAAAGTCTTCTGGTTTTTACTCTATGTGATCCTGGTTCAGATCTGATCCACGGGATCCTGGTTCAGACCTGATCCTCGTGGTCCTGGTGTTCCTCAGGAGGTCCAGATGAGGTTCATGGACGGTCGCCTCAGACTGATGAACGAGATCCTGAACGGCGTGAAGATCCTCAAGTTCTACGCGTGGGAGGAAGCGTTCCTTCGCCGAGTCGGCGTCCTGAGAGACGGAGAACTCGGAGCCCTGAAGAGGTCTCAGATCCTCCACTCGGTCTCTCTGGCCTCCTTTAACTCCTCCTCCTTCCTGGTGAGTCTGTGACATCACACCCACTTCTCTCTGTGATTGGTCGGTACAAAGTCACTTCCATGGTTGAAACAGGAATAAAAAACTATTATTTTATATACGTTTCATTAGAGAAAGAGGACAATATGAGACTTTTTTGTTGTAAAAATGATCTTTTAAATCGACAAACATCATAATTAATAATGAATGATTGCCACAATTCAAAATATTTGTCTCATTGTTTATTATTATCGTCTCTCAGATCCTCTTCTCCGTGTTTGCCGTCTACGTATCGATCGATGATCAGAACGTTCTGGACGCTCAGAAGATCTTCGTGTCCGTCGCTCTGATCAACATCCTAAAGAATCCTCTGAGTCAGCTTCCATTCGCCATGAGCACCGCCATGCAGGTGAGTCCCAGCCAATCAGAAGCCTCCGTTCTGGGGGGGGCCTCAGTGTTATAGTTTCTCTTCTCTGAGACGTTTCATTAATTTTACTGCGTGTTTAACGTTTAACTCTCCTCAGTTCTGGTTCCAGGTCCGTTTCTTCACAGACTAGTTCCATCTTTAGGTCCTTCAGTCAAACGCAGTTATTTCCTTCCTTGGTTAATTTTATACTCAACAGTGCTTCAGGCTCCGCCTCCAATTACTTCTCTTTATGCATCCATGGCAGTGAGGATTCTCTCTGAGCAATCAGTGGTCTGCAGTGTTCTGACTCCGCCCTCTAGTGTCGGCTCAGACCGACGTGGCACCAGGTCCCGGGTTCTGTCCCACTAATGGACCTAGAACCAGTGTAAATACAGTATTGAACATGTCAGCTGACTGATCGGTGTCATGTGACCGGTGTCATGTGACCGGTGTCATGTGACCATGATACATCTGCGTGTCTTCAGGCCGTCGTCTCGCTCAGACGTCTGGGAAACTTCCTGAGTCAAGACGAGCTGAAGCCCGATAACGTGGAGCGACTTCCTCAGAACACCGGTACGACACCACACTCACACACACACTGAAACTGTTAGCCTAGCTGTTAGCCTAGCTTAGCACGAAGACAAACTGCTCGGTGTTTTCACACGTGGTTCCTTTATCCCTCGAGGCCGCAGAGAGATCACGTGATCCTTGTATGTAAATGTATAAACACAAGTATCTGAGGACTAGGACAGACTGGTGGAACTCTCTAGAACCACATAGAACCCCGTTGTGTCTGCAGACGGAGACGCCTTGAGGATCGAGGACGGGTCGTTCTCCTGGACGGGCGACGGGCCGCCGTGTCTGCAGAGGATCAGCATGACGGTGAAGCCGGGCTCCCTGGTGGCCGTGGTCGGCCATGTTGGATCCGGGAAGTCGTCTCTGCTGTCGGCCATGTTGGGAGAGATGGAGAGAAGGAGTGGCTTCATCTCCATCAAGGTGACGACGAACAACGTTTATTATTATATTATTATTAAGATGTTCTATTTTTTATGTGTGTGTGATATATCAAGGGGCGGAGTCAGGGAGAAAAGCCCTAATTAGCATATGAGGTGACTAAAAAAACATTTGATCTACTGTAACAATAAACAAACAACAATGGCTGCTTTAACTGTGGATAGGCCGAACTACCAAAATGGAGTTTGCACGTGACCACAAAATGGCGTGAGACAATAGATATCGCTATCTGCACGTGTCCTCCGACAGCACGGCTCCGTGCGTTGCGCAATAAATTGTCTCGGCTCGTACCTGGCATGAATCGACTTGAGGAGAAAGAGAAGTCGTCCTCTTTCTCTGAAGAAGTCTGTTTCTTCACTTCTGCAGGAACATTGTTTGCTTCCTCGTCCAGGATGCGAACAAAAACAGAACAAACAAACAGTCCAGTAGAGACGTCCTAGGTTCCTTTTAAAACAGCAACGTTGCATGTGTGCTTCCTTTCCAACCGAGGTCGAAGGATAAGCGATGCGTTCAGGCGCGCTCAGTGGTTTTATAAGCTAGTCGCTTCCGGCCATAAAACCGGAAGTCCCAGCTCGGCATCCCTGGTCTCGTCCAATGAGAGCAGCGGCGCGTTCGCTCAACCAAACTACCTCAGAACTTCACAAGGATGTGTGGAATTGTTTATATTGGGGGTTTGGTCCTTATCAACCCCAAATCAGGCTCCAGGTTGCTCTGCAAAATGGGAAGGCCTGATTCCTTTGTCTCAAAGCACATGGCGAGGCACATGGTCAGATCCCAACACTGATGAATCTGCGTTTTCTACAGTAGATCTTTGTCTCAGTTCTTTTGTCGTTGGTGGTTCAGGGTTCGGTGGCCTACGTCCCCCAGCAGGCCTGGATCCAGAACGCCTCTCTCAAGGACAACATCTTGTTTGGTGGAGAAAAGAAGGAGAGCTGGTACCATCGAGTCCTGGAGGCCTGCGCTCTGCTGCCGGACCTGGACCTCCTGCCCGCCGGTGACGGCACCGAGATCGGGGAGAAGGTTCCAACACTGGTCCTTTGTTGTTGTTGTTGTGACTGTTTGTTGTTCTTGTGACTGTTGTTGTGACTGTTTGTTGTTGTTGTGACTGTTGTTGTTGTTGTGAATGTTGTTGTGACTGTTTGTTGTTCTTGTGACTGTTGTTGTTGTGACTGTTGTTGTGACTGTTTGTTGTTGTTGTGACTGTTGTGACTGTTTGTTGCTGTTGTTGTTGTTGAGACTGTTGTTGTGACTGTTTGTTGTTGTTGTGACTGTTGTTGTGACTGTTTGTTGTTGTTGTGACTGTTGTTGTTGTGACTGTTTGTTGTTGTTGTGACTGTTGTTGTGACTGTTTGTTGTTCTTGTGACTGTTCTTGTGACTGTTGTTGTTGTGAATGTTGTTGTGACTGTTTGTTGTTCTTGTGACTGTTGTTGTTGTTGTGACTGTTGTTGTGACTGTTTGTTGTTGTTGTGACTGTTATTGTGACTGTTGTTGTTGTTGTTGTGAATGTTGTTGTGACTGTTGTTCTTGTGACTGTTGTTGTTGTGACTGTTGTTGTGACTGTTTGTTGTTGTGACTGTTTGCTGTTGTTGTTGTGACTGTCGTTGTGACTGTTTGTAGTTGTTGTTGTTGTGACTGTTGTTGTGACTGTTTGTAGTTGTTGTTGTTGTTGTGACTGTTGTTTTTTCTTATTGTTTGTTGCTCTGATTGTTTGTTTAGGGTCTGAACTTGTCAGGAGGTCAGAAGCAGAGGGTGAGTCTGGCTCGGTCCGTCTTCAGGAGATCAGATGTTTACCTTCTGGACGACCCGCTGTCGGCCGTGGACGCTCACGTGGGTCAACACATCTTTGACCGGGTCATTGGACCCAGAGGACTGCTCAAAGACAAGGTGAGACCACCGCCACCCATCATCTCAGGCAAGTTGGTAGACTGGTGGTCCTTTGGTAAAGAGCCGCCCACTTCCTGCATGTGAAGCTGGCGGGTGCACCGGTACGCCAGAGTTGGGTTGAACCCGTCACTTTTAGATGATGAGTCAGCTAAAATATGCGATGTCTTCTCTCAGACCCGGGTGCTGGTGACTCACGGCCTGAGCTTCCTGTCTAAAGCAGACCTGATCCTGGTGATGTTGGAGGGTCAGGTCTCTGAGATGGGCTCCTACCTGGAGCTGATGGACAGAAAAGGAGCCTTCGCCAACTTCATCCACACCTTCGATGGAAACCAGCGCAGAGATGGCTCCGCCCCCAGAGACAGGAGTAAGACCAGAACCCAAACTAACTGAGATCAGGGAGTAAGACTCATTAAAGGTTTTCATGTGTGTGTGTGTGTGTGTGTGTGTGTGTGTGTGTGTGTGTGTGTGTGTGTGTGTGTGTGTGTGTGTGTGTGTGTGTGTGTGTGTGTGTGTGTGTGTGTGTGTGTGTGTAGGCAGCAGGAAGTCGGTGACTCGTCTGACTGAATTCTCCATCGATCTTTCTCAGGAGCAGCTGATCAGGTACAAAGATTATAAACTATGAACTATTCATAATTCATTCCAACATGTTATTAGTCATTTTATATTCATAACCTGAAACCCCTTAAAGACATTTTTCACAGTATTGATCAGTTTCTGTTTCTGTGTGTGTGTGAGCAGTGCGAGCAGTGCCAGTGTTCAGTTGATGGAGGACGTTGATCAGGATTTAGACGCTGAGGATGCTGGGAAACTAACAGAGGCAGACAAAGCTCACACAGGACGGGTGGGTCCTCGTCTTCATCAGCTCTTCATCTTTTATTGCAGCATTGTCTACATGGATTCACAGAATCACTGATGAATGAAAGCTCACCAGCGTTCTTCTTCTGTGGTTCAGGTGAAGCTGCAGATGTACAGGGAGTACTTCAGGACCGTGGGCCTGACCTTCATCATGACCATCGTCTTCCTCTGTGCCTTCCAGCAGGCCGCCTCGTTGGCGTACAGCTATTGGCTGAGCCTGTGGGCCGACGAGCCGCCGGTCAACGGCACGCAGAGCGACCACGAGCTGAAGCTCAGCGTGTTCGCTGCTCTGGGCCTCACTCAGGGTGAGATTTAAAGGCTGTGAACATGAAGTCAAAGCTTCACGTGTTAAAGCTGCATTCTCTCTAGTGTCCACCAGGGGGCGACTCCTCTGGTTGTATAGAAGTCTATGAGAAAATGACTCTACTTCTCTCTTGATTTATTACCTCAGTAAACATTGTAAACATGAGTTTATGGTCTCAATCTCTAGTTTCAAGTCTTCTTCAATACAGCATGATGTTCATTTAGTAAATGATGGTCCATTTAGAGTCACACAGACCATAAAGCAGGGGATGCTTTAGGGGCGGGGCTACACGGTGATTGACAGGTCTCTACCAGAGACGTATACGGCGTCTCTACGTCTCTCCTCCTCAGTCCAGATGTGGTCACTTCCTGTTCACTGGTTGCAAAAAACAACAACAACAAGATGGCGACTCAAAACTCAAGGCTTCTAAACATCACGTCTGATAGTCTGTGGTGTCTTCAGGTTGTTCTCAGATGTTAAGTTTAAGAAGCAGGAAGTAACAACACCTGTGATGTTTCAGGTGTGGCCATGTTTGGGACGACGCTCGCCATCGCCCTCGGCGGCATCGTGGCGTCTCGTCACCTGCACGCCGACCTCCTCCACAGCGTGCTGCGCTCACCTGTCTCCTTCTTCGAGACGACGCCCAGCGGGAACCTCCTGAACCGCTTCTCCAAGGAGGTGGACGCCATCGACTGCATGATCCCCGACGGGCTGAAGATGATGCTAAGCTACCTGTTCAAGCTGCTGGAGGTGTGCGTCATCCTGCTGCTGGCCACGCCCCTCACCGGGCTGGTGCTCCTCCCACTCACCTGTGTCTACATCTTCGTACAGGTAAGGATCAAATACTGTAGTACAAATACTGTAGAACAAATACTGTAGTACAAATACTGTAGTACAAATACTGTAGTACAAATACTGTAGTACAAATACTGTGGACGAGTTTCCTCTGAAGCTTCTGGTAACCTTTCCTCTCTGTTGGTTCTGCTAATGGTTCCTCTCTGTTGGTTCTACTAACCGGTTCCTCTCTGTTGGTTCTGCTAATGGTTCCTCTCTGTTGGTTCTGCTAATGGTTCCTCTCTGTTGGTTCTACTAACCGGTTCCTCTCTGTTGGTTCTCCCTCAGAGTTTTTACGTGGCGTCGTCCTGTCAGCTGCGTCGTCTGGAGGCCGTAAGTCGTTCTCCGATCTTCAGCCACTTCAACGAGTCGGTTCAGGGCGCCGCTGTCATCCGAGCCTTCGGAGAACAGCGACGCTTCATCCTTCAGGCCGACCGGCGCATCGACAGGAACCAGGAGGCGTACTTCCCTCGCTTTGTCGCCACCAGGTTTGACTCTTTTATACTGTTGATGTTTTCTGTGTTTATTTACTATCATATTCGTATCACATCTCTGGTATTTCATTAAACGGACTTCCCTTCAGGTGGCTGGCGGTGAATCTGGAGTTCCTGGGGAACCTGCTGGTTCTGGCTGCGGCTGTTCTGTCAGTCCAAGGTCGGGAGGAGCTCAGCCCCGGCATCGTGGGACTGGCGGTCACTCACTCCCTCCAGGTTTATGTCACCTTTGGTCCTCCGTAACAAACTAGGACGTGATCCCTCACCGGCTTCCCAGCAGCTGGTTTTAAATGCAGTTTAAATGAGACGGTGCATCCTCTGAGGAGACGAACCAAAGAGACAAAGACCCTCCAGATGGATGATGATGGTGGTTTTTTGGGGTGTTTTTCAGGTGACGGGGATCCTGAGCTGGATCGTTCGATCCTGGACCGACGTGGAGAACAACATCGTGTCGGTGGAGCGAGTCAAAGAATACGACAGCACGCTCAAAGAGGTCAGCTGCTTTGTCCGGTGATACAAACGTCTTCTGGTTGATTGTTGTTATGATGACCTCATTGTGTACCCCCCCCCCCCCCCCCTCAGGCGGCTTGGACCCTGGAGGGCAGCGGGCTGCCGGAGGACTGGCCGGCGACAGGAAACCTCCGGTTTGAAGACTACGGGCTGCAGTACCGTAAAGGTCTGGACTGGGCTTTAAACGACATCTGCATCGACATCCAGGACAGAGAGAAGGTCTGATACTAGAGAATGGTGGTACTAGTACCTTTTAAAGTATTCAAATATTTGCAGAGTACTTCCTTCATACCCGTCATGTGATGGAAGCTAGCGAGAAGCTAAGCTGGTTTTACTGTAGCACAAACACTGTAGTACAAAAACTATAGTACGAACACTGTAGTACAAATACTGTTGTACAAATACTGTTGTACAAATACTGTAGAACAAATATTATATTTACTGGAGGAGTTTAGATACTTGGTGTTGTTTTATTCCAGTAGAATAGAGAAGAGTAAACTACTTTCACTGCTGTCACTTGTAGTTTTATGACTTGAGTTATGATGTATACTTCATAGTATTTATTGAATAATACAACGTGTTTTTTGTAGGTGGGGATCGTTGGACGGACCGGAGCCGGGAAGTCGTCTCTGGCTTTAGGAATCTTCAGGATTCTAGAAGCAGCAAAAGGAAAAATATTCATCGATGGAATCGACATCGCTGAGATCGGACTTCATGACCTCCGGTCCAGAATCACCATCATCCCTCAGGTAGTACAAGTACATCAAATACATCATCCCTCAGGTAGTACAAGTACATCATAGGTAGTACAAGTACATCATCCCTCAGGTAGTACAAGTACATCAAATACATCATCCCTCAGGTAGTACAAGTACATCAAATACATCATCCCTCAGGTAGTACAAGTACATCATAGGTAGTACAAGTACATCATCCCTCAGGTAGTACAAGTACATCAAATACATCATCCCTCAGGTAGTACAAGTACATCATAGGTAGTACAAGTACATCATCCCTCAGGTAGTACAAGTACATCAAATACATCATCCCTCAGGTAGTACAAGTACATCATAGGTAGTACAAGTACATCATCCCTCAGGTAGTACAAGTACATCAAATACATCATCCCTCAGGTAGTACAAATGCATCATAGATAGTACAAATACATCATCCCTCAGGTAGTACAAGTACATCAAATACATCATCCCTCAGGTAGTACAAGTGCATCATAGGTAGTACAAGTACATCATCCCTCAGGTAATACAAGTACATCAAGTACATCATCCCTCAGGTAATACAAGTACATCAAATACATCATCCCTCAGGTAGTACAAATGCATCATAGATAGTACAAGTACATCATCCCTCAGGTAGTACAAGTACATCAAATACATCATCCCTCAGGTAGTACAAGTACATCATAGGTAGTACAAGTACATCATCCCTCAGGTAGTACAAGTACATCAAATACATCATCCCTCAGGTAGTACAAATGCATCATAGATAGTACAAGTACATCATCCCTCAGGTAGTACAAGTACATCAAATACATCATCCCTCAGGTAGTACAAGTACATCATTGGTAGTACAAGTAAATCATCTCTCAGGTAGTACAAGTACATCAAATACATCATCCCTCAGGTAGTACAAGTACATCATAGGTAGTACAAGTACATCATCCCTCAGGTAATACAAGTACATCAAATACATCATCCCTCAGGTAGTACAAGTACATCATAGGTAGTACAAGTACATCATCCCTCAGGTAATACAAGTACATCAAATACATCATCCCTCAGGTAGTACAAGTACATCATAGGTAGTACAAGTACATCATCCCTCAGGTAATACAAGTACATCAAATACATCATCCCTCAGGTAGGTGGATCCAGATGGATTGGTTCCAGGTGGATTGGATCCAGGTAGATCCAGATGGATTGGATCCAGGTGAATCCTGGTGGATCCAGGTGGATCCAGGTGTCCAGTGATGAGTTGGTGTCTTGTTTCACAGTAAAAGGCTCTCAGGTGACCTCTGACCTTTCGTTCCCAGGACCCCGTGCTGTTTTCTGGTTCCCTGAGGATGAACCTGGACCCCTTTGATACCTGTTCAGAAGAGGACCTGTGGAGAGCTCTGGAACTGGCTCACCTGAGCAGCTTTGTGTCCGCTCTGCCTCAAAAACTGAACCACCAGTGCTGTGAAGGAGGAGAGAACCTCAGGTAGATCCACCTACGGCACACCTAGACCAGGTTTACCTGACCAACACAGGGGACAGATAAGACCAGGTCCAAGACCAGGACCAGGACTTGTAATCAGGAGAGGTAACTTCAAGGTTTTAAGTCTGACGACGGAGGTTCACTTCTTTACCTGGCAGGTGATGTTATAGCTCCGCCCACTGACCAATCAGAGCTCGGCTCACGGATCGTTCGATAATAGTAAACATATAAAGAAGTTAAAGTCGTAATCTAGACAGTAACTCACATTTGTTGGAGTTTAACCTTTAAAAACATTTTCTCTGAGGTAAAAACACATTTGTGTATTAACGGCAGCAATCTGACAGAACCATGACTTTCATTTATAGAACCACAAAAACACTAAATCACTACATAGTCTCTCATTATATATTCATATATTCATGATGTGTACATCTACAACACATTCATTTAATATATTACACACATGTACTTATAATCGGATCAGATGGTTTATTACCAGCTGTTTAAACTCTTTATTTTAGTCTGAATTATGTGTTTAACTTAATAACTATATAATATTCTAGTTTTCTCTGTATTTGTAAAACGCTCTGCTGACATCAGACTGGTCCATGCCAGTGATTGGTCAGATGCTGCTAAACCCCGCCCCCTTTTTTGTGCAGGTCTCAGACAGATTGATAAGCAGCTCTGGTTGTGGTTCTGAATGGTCAGAGGATCATATGATAAAGACATGCCGTGTCCTTAGGGTATCTGCGGGGGTTCGACCCCCCGTCCTCTGATGGTTCTGTCTCTCTGACTCCTCTTCCTGTCTCACTGACCCATCTTCCTGTCTCACTGACCCGTCTTCCTGTCTCTCTGACTCGTCTTCCTGTCTCTCTGACCCGTCTTCCTGTCTCACTGACTCGTCTTCCTGTCTCTCTGACTCGTCTTCCTGTCTCACTGACCCGTCTTCCTGTCTCTCTGACTCCTCTTCCTGTCTCACTGACTCGTCTTCCTGTCTCTCTGACTCGTCTTCCTGTCTCTCTGACTCGTTTTCCTGTCTCTCTGACTCGTCTTCCTGTCTCACTGACCCGTCTTCCTGTCTCTCTGACTCCTCTTCCTGTCTCACTGACTCGTCTTCCTGTCTCTCTGACTTGTCTTCCTGTCTCTCTGACTCGTCTTCCTGTCTCTCTGACTCGTCTTCCTGTCTCACTGACTCGTCTTCCTGTCTCTCTGACTCCTCTTCCTGTCTCTCTGACTCCTCTTCCTGTTTCTCTGACTCGTCTTCCTGTCTCTCTGACTCCTCTTCCTGTCTCACTGACTCGTCTTCCTGTCTCACTGACTCGTCTTCCTGTCTCTCTGACTCGTCTTCCTGTCTCTCTGACTCCTCTTCTTGTCTCTCTGACTCCTCTTCCTGTCTCACTGACTCCTCTTCCTGTTTCTCTGACTCGTCTTCCTGTTTCTCTGACTCGTCTTCCTGTCTCACTGACTCGTCTTCCTGTCTCTCTGACTCCTCTTCTTGTCTCACTGACTCCTCTTCCTGTTTCTCTGACTCGTCTTCCTGTCTCTCTGACTCCTCTTCCTGTCTCACTGACTCGTCTTCCTGTCTCTCTGACTCGTCTTCCTGTCTCACTGACTCGTCTTCCTGTCTCTCTGACTCGTCTTCCTGTCTCTCTGACTCGTCTTCCTGTCTCTCTGACTCATCTTCCTGTCTCACTGACTCGTCTTCCTGTCTCTCTGACTCCTCTTCCTGTCTCACTGACTCGTCTTCCTGTCTCTCTGACTCGTCTTCCTGTCTCTCTGACTCCTCTTCCTGTCTCACTGACTCGTCTTTCTGTCTCTCTGATTCCTCTTCTTGTCTCACTAACTCGACTTCCTGTCTCTCTGACTCGTCTTCCTGTCTCTCTGACTCGTCTTCCTGTCTCTCTGACTCCTCTTCTTGTCTCTCTGACTCCTCTTCCTGTCTCACTGACTCGTCTTTCTGTCTCTCTGACTCGTCTTCCTGTCTCTCTGACTCATCTTCCTGTCTCTCTGACTCCTCTTCCTGTCTCACTGACTCGTCTTCCTGTCTCACTGACTCGTCTTCCTGTCTCTCCGACTCCTCTTCCTGTCTCACTGACTCGTCTTTCTGTCTCTCTGACTCCTCTTCTTGTCTCACTGACTCGTCTTCCTTTCTATCTGACTCGTCTTCCTGTCTCTCTGACTCGTCTTCCTGTCTCTCTGACTCCTCTTCTTGTCTCTCTGACTCCTCTTCCTGTCTCTCTGACTCCTCTTCCTGTCTCTCTGACTCGTCTTCCTGTCTCTCTGACTCATCTTCCTGTCTCACTGACTCGTCTTCCTGTCTCTCTGACTCCTCTTCCTGTCTCTCTGACTCGTCTTCCTGTCTCTCTGACTTGTCTTCCTGTCTCTCTGACTCCTCTTCTTGTCTCTCTGACTCCTCTTCCTGTCTCACTGACTCCTCTTCCTGTTTCTCTGACTCCTCTTCCTGTCTCTCTGACTCCTCTTCTTGTCTCTCTGACTCCTCTTCCTGTCTCACTGACTCGTCTTCCTGTCTCTCTGACTCGTCTTCCTGTCTCTCTGACTCGTCTTCCTGTCTCACTGACTCGTCTTCCTGTCTCTCTGACTCCTCTTCCTGTCTCTCTGACTCCTCTTCCTGTTTCTCTGACTCGTCTTCCTGTCTCTCTGACTCCTCTTCCTGTCTCACTGACTCGTCTTCCTGTCTCACTGACTCGTCTTCCTGTCTCTCTGACTCGTCTTCCTGTCTCTCTGACTCCTCTTCTTGTCTCTCTGACTCCTCTTCCTGTCTCACTGACTCCTCTTCCTGTTTCTCTGACTCGTCTTCCTGTTTCTCTGACTCGTCTTCCTGTCTCACTGACTCGTCTTCCTGTCTCTCTGACTCGTCTTCCTGTCTCTCTGACTTGTCTTCCTGTCTCTCTGACTCCTCTTCTTGTCTCTCTGACTCCTCTTCCTGTCTCACTGACTCCTCTTCCTGTTTCTCTGACTCCTCTTCCTGTCTCTCTGACTCCTCTTCTTGTCTCTCTGACTCCTCTTCCTGTCTCACTGACTCGTCTTCCTGTCTCTCTGACTCGTCTTCCTGTCTCTCTGACTCGTCTTCCTGTCTCACTGACTCGTCTTCCTGTCTCTCTGACTCCTCTTCCTGTCTCTCTGACTCCTCTTCCTGTTTCTCTGACTCGTCTTCCTGTCTCTCTGACTCCTCTTCCTGTCTCACTGACTCGTCTTCCTGTCTCACTGACTCGTCTTCCTGTCTCTCTGACTCGTCTTCCTGTCTCTCTGACTCCTCTTCTTGTCTCTCTGACTCCTCTTCCTGTCTCACTGACTCCTCTTCCTGTTTCTCTGACTCGTCTTCCTGTTTCTCTGACTCGTCTTCCTGTCTCACTGACTCGTCTTCCTGTCTCTCTGACTCCTCTTCTTGTCTCACTGACTCCTCTTCCTGTTTCTCTGACTCGTCTTCCTGTCTCTCTGACTCCTCTTCCTGTCTCACTGACTCGTCTTCCTGTCTCTCTGACTCGTCTTCCTGTCTCACTGACTCGTCTTCCTGTCTCTCTGACTCGTCTTCCTGTCTCTCTGACTCATCTTCCTGTCTCACTGACTCGTCTTCCTGTCTCTCTGACTCCTCTTCCTGTCTCACTGACTCGTCTTCCTGTCTCTCTGACTCCTCTTCTTGTCTCACTGACTCCTCTTCCTGTTTCTCTGACTCGTCTTCCTGTCTCTCTGACTCCTCTTCCTGTCTCACTGACTCGTCTTCCTGTCTCTCTGACTCGTCTTCCTGTCTCACTGACTCGTCTTCCTGTCTCTCTGACTCGTCTTCCTGTCTCTCTGACTCGTCTTCCTGTCTCTCTGACTCATCTTCCTGTCTCACTGACTCGTCTTCCTGTCTCTCTGACTCCTCTTCCTGTCTCACTGACTCGTCTTCCTGTCTCTCTGACTCGTCTTCCTGTCTCTCTGACTCCTCTTCCTGTCTCACTGACTCGTCTTTCTGTCTCTCTGATTCCTCTTCTTGTCTCACTAACTCGACTTCCTGTCTCTCTGACTCGTCTTCCTGTCTCTCTGACTCGTCTTCCTGTCTCTCTGACTCCTCTTCTTGTCTCTCTGACTCCTCTTCCTGTCTCACTGACTCGTCTTTCTGTCTCTCTGACTCGTCTTCCTGTCTCTCTGACTCATCTTCCTGTCTCTCTGACTCCTCTTCCTGTCTCACTGACTCGTCTTCCTGTCTCACTGACTCGTCTTCCTGTCTCTCTGACTCCTCTTCCTGTCTCACTGACTCGTCTTTCTGTCTCTCTGACTCCTCTTCTTGTCTCACTGACTCGTCTTCCTGTCTCTCTGACTCGTCTTCCTGTCTCTCTGACTCGTCTTCCTGTCTCTCTGACTCCTCTTCTTGTCTCTCTGACTCCTCTTCCTGTCTCACTGACTCCTCTTCCTGTCTCTCTGACTGCTCTTCCTGTCTCACTGACTCGTCTTCCTGTCTCTCTGACTCGTCTTCCTGTCTCTCTGACTCGTCTTCCTGTCTCTCTGACTCCTCTTCCTGTCTCTCTGACTCGTCTTCCTGTCTCTCTGACTCCTCTTCTTGTCTCTCTGACTCCTCTTCCTGTCTCTCTGACTCCTCTTCCTGTCTCTCTGACTCCTCTTCTTGTCTCTCTGACTCCTCTTCCTGTCTCACTGACTCCTCTTCCTGTTTCTCTGACTCTCTCTGTCTCTAGTCTGGGTCAAAGGCAGCTGCTGTGTTTGGCCCGAGCTCTCCTGAGGAGGACCAGGATCCTGGTTCTGGATGAGGCCACAGCAGCTGTGGACCTGAAGACGGACCAGCTGATCCAGTCCACCATCCGGACTCAGTTCAAGGACTGTACGGTCCTGACCATCGCTCACCGCCTCAACACCATCATGGACTACACCAGGTCTGTGTTTAATGGTCATAGTGATGATGAGCTCTGAGGTCACATGACTGAAGTCTGACCAATTAGAGAACAGCATCAATGTTACTGTTCTATGTTTAGCTCTTCACAGCTCCTTGTACAATATTAATCATATTATTATTAATAATATGATTAATAATAATGCGTCCTGCTCTTTTCACAGCAGTAGGGAACTTAACATTTAATATTAATATAGAAATATGTGATTTATTCTCGTCTGTACTGAGCTCCATGAAAACATGAAGTCAACTCAGAATATGAAGTTGTTTATGGTGATAAATATTACTGAATATATTATATATATATATATATATATGTGTTTTTAGAATGCTCAGTACTTTATTCTGTCTTCCTGTCTGTCTGACTCGTCTTCCTGTCTCACTGACTCCTCCTCCTGTCTGTCTATCCTCAGAGTCATAGTGATGGACAGAGGCTCCATCACAGAGATGGATTCTCCGTCTCAGCTGATCCGTCTTCAGGGTCACTTCTACCAGATGTGTTTAGAGGCTGGTTTGGTTTAGACACCTTCATCATCCTCCTCTTCATCACCTTCATCCTCCTTCTAGTTTATACGTTCTAGTTTGTACGTTCTAGTTTGTATGTTCTAGTTTGTACGTCCGAGTTTATACGTTCTAGTTTGTACGTTCTAGTTTATATGTTCTAGTTTGTACGTTCGAGTTTATACGTTCTAGTTTGTACGTTCTAGTTTATATGTTCTGGTTTATACGTTGTAGTTTGTACGTTGTAGTTTATACGTTCTAGTTCATATGTTCTAGTTTGTATGTTCTAGTTTGTACGTTCTAGTTTGTACGTTCTAGTTTGTATGTTCTAGTTTTTGTATGTTGTAGTTTATATGTTGTAGTTTATATGTTGTAGTTAGTACGTTCTAGTTTGTACATTCTAGTTTGTACGTTCTAGTTTTTGTATGTTGTAGTTTATATGTTGTAGTTTATATGTTGTAGTTAGTACGTTCTAGTTTGTACATTCTAGTTTGTACGTTCTAGTTTTTGTATGTTGTAGTTTATATGTTGTAGTTTATATGTTGTAGTTTGTACATTCTAGTTTGTACGTTCTAGTTTTTGTATGTTCTAGTTTGTATGTTCTAGTTTATACGTTCTAGTTTATACGTTCTAGTTTGTACATTCTAGTTTATACGTTCTAGTTTGTACGTTCCAGTTTGTACGTTCTAGTTTGTACGTTCTAGTTTGTACATTCTAGTTTGTACGTTCTAGTTTATACGTTCTAGTTTATAAGTTCTAGTTTATACATTCTAGTTTGTACGTTCTAGTTTATACATTCTAGTTTATACATTCTAGTTTGTACGTTCTAGTTTATACATTCTAGTTTATACATTCTAGTTTATACGTTCTAGTTTATACGTTCTAGTTTGTATATTTCTAGTTTGTATTTTCTAGTTTGTATGTTCTATGTTTTACGTTCTAGTTCAGAGGTCTTCAACAGGGGGTCCGCGAAATGTTTGATTGATTAGACAATAAAAAGAAATCAATATATTGTAATAGTTCAGTATTGTATGCAAGATAACAGGTATGTGTATGCATGGCAGTGGCACTAATAGGCCATCACTCATTTTCATTTCCACATTCATGTTTAAAATAAAAACGTCTATTTGAACAGCTTATATGCATGATTATCATGCAATTGACAGAATGTTGATGTTGTTTCTAAATGTCAGTGGCACGGCCCCCCCACTCACTGTACCTTCACATGTTTAAGATAACAACATGAATATATGAACCTGTGTATTATATGAATAGCTTAGTATTGAATGCACAATAAAGAGGTATGTTTATACATGGCACTAGGCCCAGTTTAATATAAAACACTATTTATACAATATATATAGTCGGGGGTCCCTGCTCCATCTCTATCAGTTTGGGGTCCTTGGGCTGAAAAACGTTGAAGACCCCTGATCTAGTTTATACGTTCTAGTTTATATGTTGTAGTTTATATGTTGTAGTTTATACGTTCTAGTTTATATGTTGTAGTTTATACGTTCTAGTTTATATGTTGTAGTTTATACGTTCTAGTTTATATGTTGTAGTTCTGTGACAGAGATCTGGACTGAGATCAGTTTCTGTTGTTTTGTTACTTGAAGTTTGTTTGATTAAAGATCTTGAAAACCTGCAGAACTGACTCTGCCTCTGATTGCTGCACTACCACTATTTCCTGTGTCTTCCGTACAATTCCTGTTACAGTATATATATATATATATACATATACATATATATACATATATATATATCAGTGGGGGCCTTTTTATATCTGGGCCTGCACTTGTAAAAATGAAGCTCAACACCTACACCTATGAGAGCAGAGACATGAATACCCTATGACGGCATTAATGAACAATGAGTCAAAATCAATTCAGCTAAAACACGCATTCCACCACACACTGAAGAGCACGAGCCATTCAAACATGATTCATATCAGAGGGAACAACATCACCCACATCATGAAAAGGACACCATAGACACATGAACAGAGTAGTAACGCTCACTCCCTCCAGGAAATACAGTAACAATAGTTCATATCACATATAAAACCAAACGAAAATCCATATTCATAAAAACAAGTTGTACAAATAATAATATATGATATAAACTATAGTGACATAAATAATATTTATGGCAGTTAATGCTACTGCATTTAACTTACCAGAGCTGCTGTTCACTATTTAAAGACAAAGTCCATCCTCCTTTCTTTGTTAATAAAGAGTTTAATCTCACGTTGTTCAGTACATCCGTGTGTTTTAGTTCCAGTAAGAAGTTCTTCTGGATTCATGGACGCCAGTGAAGACAGTCGAGCCTCCTCAGTTGTGTTTCTTGAACACGTTTTAATGCGTTTGAGGCTGAACATGTCGCTCCACAGAGGCAGCAGATGTTGGGATCGTCACCGCCCAACATGTCACGCTAGCCTACTGACCAATCACGTAGCTGTAGGCCAGCTAGCAGCTCTGACACGTCAAAGAATACGCCCACCATGTCAAACTAAAGATCTGATTGGTCGAACACTATGACGATCAACAATATCGTCCCCATTCACTTAACCTGCACATGGATTCACTGGTGAGTCTGCAGGCCTGGGGCCTCTCTTCTACCTAGAGACACAGAGGTGAACTCTGATTGGATCAAAGCTTCTTAAAACAAGCTGCACTGAAGCAGAGCAACTGAGGAGCACAGTAGCTGTGCAATGAGAACATGAGATGATGGGACAAATATTTATATAAATTATGATACATGTAGTGTATTTAAGAAACATTATTAAATTATAAAATAGCTCTAACTTTGTGATTCTGTTTAGGCCAGCAGAGAAGGCTTTGCGTGTGTGTGTATGTGTGTATGTGTGTGTGTGTGTGTGTTACTGTGTGTGTGTGTGTGTGTGTGTGTGTGTGTGTGTGTTTGTGTGTGTGTACACAAACTTTAGATCTTTTTGAAAATAAAAACATTTTAGAATTTCTTTTCCAGAAACTGTTAACAGTTGAAGTGTTGATTTTGGGCTTTTAGTCCTGATTTTTTTATAATCTATTTTTGAGTTTATTTCAGTCCTCACAAGTACAGAGTTTCAAATGATAGTTTGTCTTCAAACACACTCATCACGTGTGTGTTTGTCATCTTTAATCTTTAATCTTTATCTTAATCTGCCTCCAGATTACATTTTGCAGGAAGTTTCAAACAATCATTGTGTGGATTTAGCCCCACCCACCTGATGACATCACACACACACACACACACACACACACACACTCACACACACACTCGTCTCTCAGCAGCATCATGGCGACGTTCGTCTTGGTGAGTAACATTTAAATTATTCTTCAGTCATTTTTAAAAAGCGTCTCGTTTGTTTTTCTTTAAATCATTTAAATGTGAAGTGACATCATCATTAACAATAATCAGCTGTTTGTATTTAATATTTAATATACGATAAACATGAAGCTGTAGTTTTATTAAAGTTAGAGTTTATTTAATATAAACAACAACAAACATTCTGAAGTTACAAATGATGAAGAAATCACTTCGTTTCAAGATGTTTTCATTAAAACACAGAAGAAGATCTGATTCTGTGCCAAAGAAAGATTCATGAAACAGGTCGACGAGACCTCTGGGACTCACACACACACACACACACGCACACACACACACACACACACACACACACACACACACTGCTCCATTTAGAGCTCAAAGCCTATTGGTTCCTACTGAACATTATGAAGTGTTCCTTTGTGTTGATGTTGAATGTTTGAGATAAACTGAAGGATGAAGTGTTCCTTTATGTGTTGATGGTGAATGTTTATGATAAACTGAAGGATGAAGTGTTCCTTTATGTGTTGATGATGAATGTTTGTGATAAACTGAAGGATGAAGTGTTCCTTTATGTGTTGATGGTGAATGTTTATGATAAACTGAAGGATGAAGTGTTCCTTTATGTGTTGATGATGAATGTTTGTGATAAACTGAAGGATGAAGTGTTCCTTTATGTGTTGATGTTGAATGTTTGAGATAAACTGAAGGATGAAGTGTTCCTTTATGTGTTGATGATGAATGTTTGTGATGAACTGAAGGATGAAGTGTTCCTTTATGTGTTGATGATGAATGTTTGTGATAAACTGAAGGATGAAGTGTTCCTTTATGTGTTGATGGTGAATGTTTATGATAAACTGAAGGATGAAGTGTTCCTTTATGTGTTGATGATGAATGTTTGTGATAAACTGAAGGATGAAGTGTTCCTTTATGTGTTGATGTTGAATGTTTGAGATAAACTGAAGGATGAAGTGTTCCTTTATGTGTTGATGATGAATGTTTGTGATAAACTGAAGGATGAAGTGTTCCTTTATGTGTTGATGATGAATGTTTGTGATAAACTGAAGGATGAAGTGTTCCTTTATGTGTTGATGTTGAATGTTTGTGATAAACTGAAGGATGAAGTGTTCCTTTATGTGTTGATGATGAATGTTTGTGATAAACTGAAGGATGAAGTGTTCCTTTATGTGTTGATGTTGAATGTTTGAGATAAACTGAAGGATGAAGTGTTCCTTTATGTGTTGATGATGAATGTTTGTGATAAACTGAAGGATGAAGTGTTCCTTTATGTGTTGATGATGAATGTTTGTGATAAACTGAAGGATGAAGTGTTCCTTTATGTGTTGATGTTGAATGTTTGTGATAAACTGAAGGATGAAGTGTTCCTTTATGTGTTGATGATGAATATTTGTGATAAACTGAAGGATGAAGTGTTTCTTTATGTGTTGATGATGAATGTTTGTGATAAACTGAAGGATGAAGTGTTCCTTTATGTGTTGATGATGAATGTTTGTGATAAACTGAAGGATGAAGTGTTCCTTTATGTGTTGATGATGAATGTTTGTGATAAACTGAAGGATGAAGTGTTCCTTTATGTGTTGATGATGAATGTTTGTGATAAACTGAAGGATGAAGTGTTCCTTTATGTGTTGATGTTGAATGTTTGTGATAAACTGAAGGATGAAGTGTTCCTTTATGTGTTGATGATGAATATTTGTGATAAACTGAAGGATGAAGTGTTTCTTTATGTGTTGATGATGAATGTTTGTGATAAACTGAAGGATGAAGTGTTCCTTTATGTGTTGATGATGAATGTTTGTGATAAACTGAAGGATGAAGTGTTCCTTTATGTGATGTTGAATGTTTGTGATAAACTGAAGGATGAAGTGTTCCTTTATGTGTTGATGTTGAATGTTTGTGATAAACTGAAGGATGAAGTGTTCCTTTATGTGTTGATGATGAATGTTTGAGATAAACTGAAGGATGAAGTGTTCCTTTATGTGTTGATGTTGAATGTTTGAGATAAACTGAAGGATGAAGTGTTCCTTTATGTGTTGATGTTGAATGTTTGTGATAAACTGAAGGATGAAGTGTTCCTTTATGTGTTGATGGTGAATGTTTGTGATAAACTGAAGGATGAAGTGTTCCTTTATGTGTTGATGGTGAATGTTTGTGATAAACTGAAGGATGAAGTGTTCCTTTATGTGTTGATGATGAATGTTTGTGATAAACTGAAGGATGAAGTGTTCCTTTATGTGTTGATGATGAATGTTTGTGATAAACTGAAGGATGAAGTGTTCCTTTATGTGTTGATGATGAATGTTTGTGATAAACTGAAGGATGAAGTGTTCCTTTATGTGTTGATGTTGAATGTTTGTGATAAACTGAAGGATGAAGTGTTCCTTTATGTGTTGATGATGAATGTTTGTGATAAACTGAAGGATGAAGTGTTCCTTTATGTGTTGATGTTGAATGTTTGTGATAAACTGAAGGATGAAGTGTTCCTTTATGTGTTGATGTTGAATGTTTGTGATAAACTGAAGGATGAAGTGTTCCTTTATGTGTTGATGGTGAATGTTTGTGATAAACTGAAGGATGAAGTGTTCCTTTATGTGTTGATGGTGAATGTTTGTGATAAACTGAAGGATGAAGTGTTCCTTTATGTGTTGATGTTGAATGTTTGTGATAAACTGAAGGATGAAGTGTTCCTTTATGTGATGTTGAATGTTTGTGATAAACTGAAGGATGAAGTGTTCCTTTATGTGTTGATGTTGAATGTTTGTGATAAACTGAAGGATGAAGTGTTCCTTTATGTGTTGATGATGAATGTTTGAGATAAACTGAAGGATGAAGTGTTCCTTTATGTGTTGATGATGAATGTTTGAGATAAACTGAAGGATGAAGTGTTCCTTTATGTGTTGATGTTGAATGTTTGAGATAAACTGAAGGATGAAGTGTTCCTTTATGTGTTGATGTTGAATGTTTGTGATAAACTGAAGGATGAAGTGTTCCTTTATGTGTTGATGGTGAATGTTTGTGATAAACTGAAGGATGAAGTGTTCCTTTATGTGTTGATGGTGAATGTTTGTGATAAACTGAAGGATGAAGTGTTCCTTTATGTGTTGATGGTGAATGTTTGTGATAAACTGAAGGATGAAGTGTTCCTTTATGTGTTGATGGTGAATGTTTGTGATAAACTGAAGGATGAAGTGTTCCTTTATGTGTTGATGATGAATGTTTGTGATAAACTGAAGGATGAAGTGTTCCTTTATGTGTTGATGATGAATGTTTGTGATAAACTGAAGGATGAAGTGTTCCTTTATGTGTTGATGATGAATGTTTGTGATAAACTGAAGGATGAAGTGTTCCTTTATGTGTTGATGATGAATGTTTGTGATAAACTGAAGGATGAAGTGTTCCTTTATGTGTTGATGATGAATGTTTGTGATAAACTGAAGGATGAAGTGTTCCTTTATGTGATGTTGAATGTTTGTGATAAACTGAAGGATGAAGTGTTCCTTTATGTGTTGATGATGAATGTTTGTGATAAACTGAAGGATGAAGTGTTCCTTTATGTGTTGATGATGAATGTTTGTGATAAACTGAAGGATGAAGTGTTCCTTTATGTGTTGATGTTGAATGTTTGTGATAAACTGAAGGATGAAGTGTTCCTTTATGTGTTGATGATGAATGTTTGTGATAAACTGAAGGATGAAGTGTTCCTTTATGTGTTGATGTTGAATGTTTGTGATAAACTGAAGGATGAAGTGTTCCTTTATGTGTTGATGATGAATGTTTGTGATAAACTGAAGGATGAAGTGTTCCTTTATGTGTTGATGTTGAATGTTTGTGATAAACTGAAGGATGAAGTGTTCCTTTATGTGATGTTGAATGTTTGTGATAAACTGAAGGATGAAGTGTTCCTTTATGTGTTGATGATGAATGTTTGTGATAAACTGAAGGATGAAGTGTTCCTTTACGTGTTGATGATGAATGTTTGTGATAAACTGAAGGATGAAGTGTTCCTTTATGTTGATGATGATGAATGTTTGTGATAAACTGAAGGATGAAGTGTTCCTTTACATGTTGATGTTGAATGTTTGTGATAAACTGAAGGATGAAGTGTTCCTTTATGTGTTGATGTTGAATGTTTGTGATAAACTGAAGGATGAAGTGTTCCTTTACGTGTTGATGTTGAATGTTTGTGATAAACTGAAGGATGAAGTGTTCCTTTATGTGTTGATGATGAATGTTTGTGATAAACTGAAGGATGAAGTGTTCCTTTATGTGTTGATGTTGAATGTTTGTGATAAACTGAAGGATGAAGTGTTCCTTTACGTGTTGATGATGAATGTTTGTGATAAACTGAAGGATGAAGTGTTCCTTTATGTGTTGATGATGAATGTTTGTGATAAACTGAAGGATGAAGTGTTCCTTTATGTGTTGATGTTGAATGTTTGTGATAAACTGAAGGATGAAGTGTTCCTTTCACAGTGTGTATTAGTGCTTTTACTGCAGTAAAGAGTCAGAGTACTTGTACTATATTAAGTGTTAAAGAGAAGTTCTGCTTTTGTGGTTCAGTTGGCGACGTGTCATCACTGTCCCATGGTGACGTCTCGTCGTGGTCTGGTCTACAGAGACTCTCTCTCGGCTCTGTCCAGGAACCTGAGGGCCCCGGGCCTGGGGGGGCCCCATGGACCCAGACTGCAGGGCCTCCACAGCAAACAGCACTACAGACTCACCAGGTAAAAACCTTTCCGCCAGTAAGAGGAGGCTTGTTGTCGTGTCACTTTAACTCCTTCATCATCATCCTCCTCCTCACAGACCTCATCTCCCACAATCCATTGCTCTGTCTCGCTCTAAGCCGCCAGGCAGCTTGAGGCACCTGGTCCTGGCTCACCTGAGGAGGCCGCTGATGCTGAACTCCGCCCAGCAGAGACCTCCACCTGCCGGTCTGACGGCTCCGTGATGAAGATGATGAAGATGAAGAGCTGGACTGAGAGCTGCTGGACCGCCAGAGGGCGCCACAGAGCTCCAGATAGACGGGAGGTTCAGACTGATCCTGGGTCAGGTTCTATTCTAAAGAGGAGAACATCTAAACATCACTTTAGAGGAAGTACTCAGATCCTCTACAGCAGTAAAAGTACTAATATAAATACTCTGTTACAAGTACAAATATTCAGTTTAACCTGAGCAGCTTGTATTAATACTAGTGCTGGGCAAGGATTACAATGTTTAATTGTGATTAATCTCATTATGTTAAAGTTCATAATGAATCTAAAGTAGTGTGTTGGTCTCTTGTATGTTAAAGTGCTGCTCTATGAACTAAAGGTCAAAGGTCAACAACATGTGGTGTGAACACGTTAAACTCATCCGGTTGTTGTTAACAGCAGGATTCTCTTCTCTCTCTGTGCTCAGTGTGTGAACATGAACAACATGAACAACACGTTTCATCACAATGTGTGTGTTGTGTGTTCTCCTCTTCATCACTATGATGCTGTAACTCAGAGGTGATGAAGGTCACCCAGCGATGTCCAGTAGTCTCAGTGAGAGCAGCAGCTGGTGCTCGTTGTGACGCGTCGCTGTTGTCGTCTCTCCTTTAACACAACTCGTGTGTTCTTCTGGTGACGGTGCGTCTTGAGGCTCATACGTGACGTCATGAGAACGTTCCTCAGACCGACGTCTTCACAACACCAACCTGCAGCGTGTCTCCACTGCTCTGTAGCATCAGTTAGCTTGTCTCTGTAGCATCTGTTAGCTTGTCTCTGTAGCATTAGTTAGCTTGTCTCTGTAGCATCTGTTAGCTTGTCTCTGTAGCATCAGTTAGCTTGTCTCTGTAGCATCAGTTAGCTTGTCTCTGTAGCATCTGTTAGCTTGTCTCTGTAGCATCTGTTAGCTTGTCTCTGTAGCATCTGTTAGAATAATAATAAAGTAAAAACTGCGTTAACGTGTGATAACATCATTGTGGCGTTAATGAATGAACGCGTTAACGCGATAATAACGCGTTAACTTGCCCGGCACTAGTTATGTAAACAGCACTTTAATGTTTGACATTAATAGCATCATAGATTATAAACTATAAACTAAAGTACTGCAGCAGGTTCTTGTGTTCATGTTAAAGCTGCTGATCATTTTGAATACTTCTTTATGTTTAAAGTCTGTAACATGATTATTCATTATTACTGATTCATCTTCTCTTCACCTTGTCAGTTTGTCTGAACACATTAGATATTGGAGCTCACATTATTATTCACTTATGGACTTCTAGTTATTTGAACAATTAATAGTTTTATCATAAACATCATTTCCAGACGTGCACTTTGTTTTCTGTGTATAACTGTGTATTCCTGTGTATAACTGTGTATAACTCTGTATTCCTGTGTATAACTCTGTATTCCTGTGTATAACTGTGTATAACTGTGTATAACTGTGTATTCCTGTGTATAACTGTGTATAACTGTGTATAACTGTGTATAACTGTGTATAACTGTGTATAACTCTGTATAACTCTGTATTCCTGTGTATAACTGTGTATAACTGTGTATTCCTGTGTATAACTGTGTATTCCTGTGTATAACTGTGTATTCCTTTGTATTCCTGTGTATAACTGTGTATTCCTGTGTATAACTGTGTATTCCTGTGTATTCCTGTGTATAACTGTGTATAACTGTGTATTCCTGTGTATAAATACAACATGGTGTTGGCTGATTACATTAGATCAATAGAAACATTTTGATTCAAGTTTCTGCATTAATAAGTATTTGAATCTCGTCACATAATCAGCTTCTTTATGCTAAGCTAAGCTAACGTCCAAACACAAACATGAGATTCATCTTCAGTTGGTGAATAAAGTATAAATCAGCTGTTAGACGCTTCATGTTTATGGTGTTTGTTGCTTTGACTTTATTTTAAATAACAATATTTAATAAACATTAAACTATTTAAACTTCTGTTCCTGTTGCTGGTTTCTCATTATTATTCGTTGTTTATTGGTTGTTTATTGTTGTTGTTTTTGGGGGCGGGGTTAGTTTAGTTTATTCATTTTACACAATTCAAACAATAAAAATAAACAAACATAAGAGATAAATAATATCACAGAGCAGACGAGGCAGAGAGCCAGCTGGGCTCATATGAAGCCTTTATAATATTAACCCTTTACAACATGAGAAACATTAAGTTACTTATGCAGAAGACATTACAAACAACAAAAGAACAACAAGACAATTACATTAAAATAATGCAATTGTGTCGAGTGTGTGTGAGCTTGTGTTTGTTTATAGAACATTAATGCTACAAGTCCCTCTGAAACAATAAATGTGTTATAACAGCTGAAACAAGAACGATGTGAACACTAATACATAAAACTGTTACAGTCTGGTTCTTCCATGGTTTCTGTTTCTTTATTGTTTATTATTGTTTTATTATTGTTTTTAATTGTTTTATTATTGTTTTGTATTGTTTTGTATTGTTTTTTGGTTCTTTATTGTTTTATTATTGTTTTATTCTCGTTTTATTATTGTTTTATTATTGTTTTATTATTGTTTTATTATCGTTTTATTATCGTTTTATTATTGTTTTATTATTGTTTTATTATTGTTTTTAATTGTTTTTAATTGTTTTATTATTGTTTTTAATTGTTTTGTATTGTTTTGTATTGTTTTTTGGTTCTTTATTGTTTTATTATTGTTTTATTATCGTTTTATTATCGTTTTATTATTGTTTTATTATTGTTTTATTATTGTTTTTAATTGTTTTATTATTGTTTTTAATTGTTTTGTATTGTTTTGTATTGTTTTTTGGTTCTTTATTGTTTTATTATTGTTTTATTATCGTTTTATTATCGTTTTATTATTGTTTTATTAATGTTTTATTATCGTTTTATTATTGTTTTGTATTGTCTTGTATTGTTTTTTGGTTCTTTATTGATCAACAGTGGTTTTATTGAAGCTGTAGTAGTCTTGAGCTGTGTCCCAGTGTCACATTAAATATTCTGTTGAATCTGCATAATATTCTATATTTCACATATTCTGGACTCTGTTGGTTCTGATGGTCCTCTTCACAGTCTGGTGGAGGTTTTGGGACGGTGACTGTGGAGACGGCCCTCGTATGAGCAGAGTGAGAGCTTTGAGCGGGTATCGTGGGTGTTGGCTCCCCTTCCAGGTCTGGATCCAGAACATCTCTGAGTCTGGACCCTCCTCTGAGACCACTTTACCCATGAAGAAGATACTGTCTTTACAGCTACAACCAATCCATGTGCTTTATTATTTGATACGATGAGGAGAAACGTGCCAACATGTTGATCAAACCAGCAGACGGACGTTCACAGACTGAATTCTTCCTGATTGTAAATGAAGTCTGAGTTTGACCTGAAGACAGCAGCAGCTTTCTGTACGCCTGCTCTTAAATACTAACAGTCTTCTTCACAGCGACGTCTTTAAACAGTGAAGAGTCGTGGATCAACAGCTGACTCAAGAAGATGATTTGACAGCCCATAATATTTACATAATGTTCAGTAATGAGGAAGGAGATCTCTGTCTTTCTGTTTCTATATGAGAATCAGTTTTATGACATTTTATAGATTTCATTTATAATGATGACAGCAGCAGAAAATAAGAATCAACAGTTCTCTGAGATGTATTATCTCACCATCGATACGAGCTTTTCCATCTTTTTGAGATATTATCAATGTGTCAATCATAAGTAGGTGAGTCTGTCATACTTACTCAATATTCAAATCACAAACATCCCAAATTCACTGATTCACAGTTTGAAAAGTTTTTTTTCTTTGTCACCTACATTATTATGAATAATAATCACTGATCAAAGATAATAATCAATAAAGTGCTGAGTCATATAATAATGATATTTCAGACGTTTCAGGTGTTGAGCATGGATCGTTCCAGACGTGATGTAATAATGTGAGAGCATTGAAGGAGCTGCTGAGGAAACATTCAGTCTGATTCATATCATGATATAATATATATATATATATATATATATATATATATATATATATATATATATATATATATTATATATATATATATATATATATAATAACAATCATGATTCAGCTTTACATCTTCAGATGAAAAACTCCAACAGTGGTGCATTCAGGGCCTGTCTTACAGGGTGGGACAAATGACTTCCATAATACACATTTTACTATGTTCATCTTCTCCACACAATGTGTGATTTTCTAAGTCACATCCTGTGTTTCCCACAATGCATTGTGATAAACTTTACTTTGTTGTAGCAGCAGAACATGAGAACTTCAACAGAAACTCTGATGAACCTTTAAGGTATTCAGGTACTCTGTTCACTACCTGTTCAGGTACTCTGTTCACTACCTGTTCAGGTACTCTGTTCACTACCTGTTCAGGTACTCTGTTCTCTACCTGTTCAGGTACTCTGTTCTCTACCTGTTCAGGTACTCTGTTCACTACCTGCTCAGGTACTCTGTTCTCTACCTGCTCAGGTACTCTGTTCACTACCTGTTCAGGTACTCTGTTCACTACCTGTTCAGGTACTCTGTTCTCTACCTGCTCAGGTACTCTGTTCTCTACCTGTTCAGGTACTCTGTTCACTACCTGCTCAGGTACTCTGTTCACTACCTGTTCAGGTACTCTGTTCTCTACCTGCTCAGGTACTCTGTTCACTACCTGTTCAGGTACTCTGTTCACTACCTGTTCAGGTACTCTGTTCACTACCTGTTCAGGTACTCTGTTCTCTACCTGCTCAGGTACTCTGTTCTCTACCTGCTCAGGTACTCTGTTCTCTACCTGTTCAGGTACTCTGTTCACTACCTGTTCAGGTACTCTGTTCACTACCTGTTCAGGTACTCTGTTCACTACCTGTTCAGGTACTCTGTTCTCTACCTGTTCAGGTACTCTGTTCTCTACCTGTTCAGGTACTCTGTTCACTACCTGTTCATGTACTCTGTTCTCTACCTGTTCAGGTACTCTGTTCACTACCTGTTCAGGTACTCTGTTCACTACCTGTTCATGTACTCTGTTCACTACCTGTTCAGGTACTCTGTTCACTACCTGTTCAGGTACTCTGTTCACTACCTGTTCAGGTACTCTGTTCACTACCTGTTCAGGTACTCTGTTCACTACCTGTTCAGGTACTCTGTTCTCTACCTGTTCAGGTACTCTGTTCTCTACCTGTTCAGGTACTCTGTTATCTACCTGTTCAGGTACTCTGTTCTCTACCTGTTCAGGTACTCTGTTATCTACCTGTTCAGGTACTCTGTTCTCTACCTGTTCAGGTACTCTCTTCTCTACCTGTTCAGGTTTTATTCAATTTAAACTCATTTATTATTTAATACTCAATTATATATTCATGTCTGAGTAGAGAAAGTATAAATTCATCAGATTTAATTATTGTTAATTATTGTTTTTTCAAAATATGCAAACGAATAAATAAAACACATTTATAGTGAAATGCGTGTGGAAATAAGATTTTGGAAAAATAATAAAAATAATTAAAAAAAATGTATCAATAAATGTAATAATGTAAAATGCACCAATGTATCAGTTAATATAAATATATTATAATCAATAATACAGTTATTTGTTTCTTGAACAGATTAAGCTCCGCCCATTAAATACTTTCCGGCTCGAGGATTGGTTGATTATGAAACGGTCGCTTCACTGAGCTGTCAATCAAACAAAGAGGCGTGGTCTGCATCTGGACTCCTCCACTCAGAATTCCCGGATGTTCGCTCTGCTCTGATGGAGGAAGACCAGCGCGAGCCGACCGCTCCTCACGTCTGTAAGTTACCGTAAAGTGTGAGCTGTTCGCGACACTTAGCTCCAAACTAAACATGGAGGCAGAAACAGACAAAAAGTAAGAAAAAGTAAAAAGTGTCGTTGTCACGTTAGTTATATTCCGGTTGGAAACAAAAAAAACTGCTTTTGTTTTTTAGGGAGCACGCGGATGTCGGAAAGTGACGTAACGATGCGCGTCACCAGTCAGTCCGCACCGTACCCCGTTAATACACGAGATGGTTCGTCCCTCCCGTTAATGAAGTTCGTTTAAAAGATGAGTTAGACTCGTGAGCTTCTTCCGGTACATGTTGAAGGTGTACTGTCTCTTTAAAGCACGCGCTGGTCGCTGATTGTACTACTTAGTTGTAATGTTTCATGTTTAATGTAAAACTTCCATCGTTCTGCAGATAATCACAAACACGACACATGATGAAGAAGATGAGTCTGTGAGGTCAGTGATGAGTGTGTGTGTGTGTGTGTGTGAGGGCCCTTTGAGCAAGGCACCTGTTGTGATGATGCTGCTGTTACCATGGTGATGTGTGAGAGCAGGGCCCAATCCCAACGTCCCCCTAAAGCCTCAAACCCTGAACCCTGAACCCTCAAACCCTGAACCCTCAAACCCTGAACCCTCAACCCTCAAACCCTGAACCCTCAAACCCTGAACCCTCCAGGACTCAATGAGGTCAGCTGGGGAGTGTGTGTGTGTGTGTGTGTGTGTGTGTGTGTGTGTGTGTGTGTGTGTGTGTGTGTGTGTGTGTGTGTGTGTGTGTGTGTGTGTGTGTGTGTGTGTGTGTGTGTGTGGGTGTGTGTGTGTGTGTGTGTGTGTGAGGACTTGATGGTGTGAATATGAACGCGACGCATCACGTTACCATGACAGCGTCCACTAATATGATGTATAATTGTGTGTATTTATTTGTGTACTTTGTACTCCCTGATGTGAAGTCTTCACTCTTTACTCACAGGATGAAGTAACTTCATTTCATCTATTTACTGATGAATGAATGAATGAATGAATACTGTGTTACTGAAAAATAGAAAACATTTCATATTTACAGATGAAAAACACAAAGAGAAGATACTCATGGACTGGACTTGATGGTCTTGATTCAGGACTTGATGGTCTTGATTCAGGACTTGATGGTCTTGATTCAGGACTTGTTGATTCTTCTTCTCTCCTGCTGTGTTCAGTGAAGCTCCGCCTCCTGTACCTTCTTCTTCTCTCTCTGCTCTATAAATACATGAACACTCTGAAGCTGAACTTTGAGTCCAAACTTCTGGATTTATTTTCTTCACAGATTCTTAAACTTTACAGAGTTCACTCACAAAGTGTTTCTCTGGTTTCTGGACGGTTTTCTGCCTTTTGGGAGTAAATCTGAGGAGGTTGACTGTGTTTTAGACTGAGACACTATGGAGAGAGAGTCCAGAGAACTGGTACGTATGAACTGGGACCAGTTAGTGAACTGGTACGTGTGCATGGTCTACTGGGACCAGTTAGTGAACTGGTGCGTGTGCATGGTCTACTGGGACCTGTTAGTGAACTGGTACGTGTGCATGGTCTACTGGGACCTGTTAGTGAACTGGTGCGTGTGCATGGTCTACTGGGACCTGTTAGTGAACTGGTACGTGTGCATGGTCTACTGGGACCAGTTAGTGAACTGGTGCGTGTGCATGGTCTACTGGGACCAGTTAGTGAACTGGTGCGTGTGCATGGTCTACTGGGACCAGTTAGTGAACTGGTGCGTGTGCATGGTCTACTGGGACCAGTTAGTGAACTGGTGCGTGTGCATGGTCTACTGGGACCAGTTAGTGAACTGGTGCGTGTGCATGGTCTACTGGGACCTGTTAGTGAACTGGTGCGTGTGCATGGTCTACTGGGACCAGTTAGTGAACTGGTGCGTGTGCATGGTCTACTGGGACTGGTACGTGTGCATGGTCTACTGGGACCTGTTAGTGAACTGGTACGTGTGCATGGTCTACTGGGACCTGTTAGTGAACTGGTACGTGTGCATGGTCTACTGGGACCAGTTAGTGAACTGGTGCGTGTGCATGGTCTACTGGGACTGGTACGTGTGCATGGTCTACTGGGACCTGTTAGTGAACTGGTACGTGTGCATGGTCTACTGGGACCAGTTAGTGAACTGGTGCGTGTGCATGGTCTACTGGGACCAGTTAGTGAACTGGTGCGTGTGCATGGTCTACTGGGACTGGTACGTGTGCGTGTGCATGGTCTACTGGGACCAGTTAGTGAACTGGTACGTGTGCATGGTCTACTGGGACCTGTTAGTGAACTGGTGCGTGTGCATGGTCTACTGGGACCAGTTAGTGAACTGGTACGTGTGCATGGTCTACTGGGACCAGTTAGTGAACTGGTACGTGTGCATGGTCTACTGGGACCAGTTAGTGAACTGGTGCGTGTGCATGGTCTACTGGGACCAGTTAGTGAACTGGTGCGTGTGCATGGTCTACTGGGACCAGTTAGTGAACTGGTACGTGTGCATGGTCTACTGGGACCAGTTAGTGAACTGGTACGTGTGCATGGTCTACTGGGACCTGTTAGTGAACTGGTGCGTGTGCATGGTCTACTGGGACCTGTTAGTGAACTGGTGCGTGTGCATGGTCTACTGGGACCTGTTAGTGAACTGGTACGTGTGCATGGTCTACTGGGACCTGTTAGTGAACTGGTACGTGTGCATGGTCTACTGGGACCAGTTAGTGAACTGGTACGTGTGCATGGTCTACTGGGACCTGTTAGTGAACTGGTGCGTGTGCATGGTCTACTGGGACCTGTTAGTGAACTGGTACGTGTGCATGGTCTACTGGGACCAGTTAGTGAACTGGTGCGTGTGCATGGTCTACTGGGACCTGTTAGTGAACTGGTGCGTGTGCATGGTCTACTGGGACCAGTTAGTGAACTGGTACGTGTGCATGGTCTACTGGGACCTGTTAGTGAACTGGTACGTGTGCATGGTCTACTGGGACCAGTTAGTGAACTGGTACGTGTGCATGGTCTACTGGGACCAGTTAGTGAACTGGTACGTGTGCATGGTCTACTGGGACCTGTTAGTGAACTGGTACGTGTGCATGGTCTACTGGGACCTGTTAGTGAACTGGTACGTGTGCATGGTCTACTGGGACCAGTTAGTGAACTGGTACGTGTGCATGGTCTACTGGGACCAGTTAGCGAACTGGTGCGTGTGCATGGTCTACTGGGACCTGTTAGTGAACTGGTACGTGTGCATGGTCTACTGGGACCAGTTAGTGAACTGGTACGTGTGCATGGTCTACTGGGACCAGTTAGTGAACTGGTGCGTGTGCATGGTCTACTGGGACCTGTTAGTGAACTGGTACGTGTGCATGGTCTACTGGGACCAGTTAGTGAACTGGTACGTGTGCATGGTCTACTGGGACCAGTTAGTGAACTGGTACGTGTGCATGGTCTACTGGGACCAGTTAGTGAACTGGTACGTGTGCATGGTCTACTGGGACCAGTTAGTGAACTGGTACGTGTGCATGGTCTACTGGGACCAGTTAGTGAACTGGTACGTGTGCATGGTCTACTGGGACCTGTTAGTGAACTGGTACGTGTGCATGGTCTACTGGGACCAGTTAGTGAACTGGTACGTGTGCATGGTCTACTGGGACCTGTTAGTGAACTGGTACGTGTGCATGGTCTACTGGGACCTGTTAGTGAACTGGTACGTGTGCATGGTCTACTGGGACCAGTTAGTGAACTGGTACGTGTGCATGGTCTACTGGGACCAGTTAGTGAACTGGTGCGTGTGCATGGTCTACTGGGACCAGTTAGTGAACTGGTACGTGTGCATGGTCTACTGGGACCTGTTAGTGAACTGGTACGTGTGCATGGTCTACTGGGACCTGTTAGTGAACTGGTACGTGTGCATGGTCTACTGGGACCAGTTAGTGAACTGGTACGTGTGCATGGTCTACTGGGACCAGTTAGTGAACTGGTGCGTGTGCATGGTCTACTGGGACCAGTTAGTGAACTGGTGCGTGTGCATGGTCTACTGGGACCAGTTAGTGAACTGGTACGTGTGCATGGTCTACTGGGACCTGTTAGTGAACTGGTACGTGTGCATGGTCTACTGGGACCAGTTAGTGAACTGGTGCGTGTGCATGGTCTACTGGGACCAGTTAGTGAACTGGTACGTGTGCATGGTCTACTGGGACCAGTTAGTGAACTGGTACGTGTGCATGGTCTACTGGGACCAGTTAGTGAACTGGTGCGTGTGCATGGTCTACTGGGACCAGTTAGTGAACTGGTGCGTGTGCATGGTCTACTGGGACCAGTTAGTGAACTGGTACGTGTGCATGGTCTACTGGGACCTGTTAGTGAACTGGTACGTGTGCATGGTCTACTGGGACCAGTTAGTGAACTGGTGCGTGTGCATGGTCTACTGGGACCAGTTAGTGAACTGGTACGTGTGCATGGTCTACTGCAGTGATCTTCAACCGCTGTGCCACGGAACACCAGTGAGCTGTGAGAAAATGTCCAATTTCACTTAATGAGTCCAAACACATCTTCTTTAGTTTACTATCGTAGAGCGTCTGAGCTGCAGTAGAGTCGGCTCAGCAGTAACACTCCTCCATGCCGGTGGGTAGAGTCACACTGGAGGTCTATCAGCTCCATGTGGATGTGCACAGGAGCTCTTTCCACTTCACCTGCAAACGGATCGCTGAGCAGTTCAGATTTACATTTCTGAGCTGCAAAGTCAGCAAATCGCAGAGTGAACTCTGAGCCGAGTGCTCCAGTTATCAGCAACATGTCGTGAACACAGCGGAGGAGACTTTCACTGCGTCACATGTCTGTGACGTCACGTCCCTGAAGCTGGAGGTTCAGCAGTGAGATGCTTCCTTATGTTGCACATAAAGCAGCTCACATCACCACGTGTGGTCCCGGAGCTCTGTGGTGTTCAGTTCTGATGAACATGATGTTCTGTTGGGCCGGATACATGCTGACGACATAACGACCAGATCTCATGTGTTGGTCCTCACGAGGCTTCTTCTGGGTTCTGTGGTGTGTTGCTCACTGGTGTCGTGGCACAGCGGTTGAAGATCACTGGACTAATGGGACCAGTCAGCTCCGTTATCTAATGAAGCTTCTAGTCTCCTCAAAAATAACCAACAGTAGCTGATCTTCTTCTTCTTCTACTTCTTCTTCTTCTTCTACTTCTTCTTCTTCTTCTTCTACTTCTTCTTCTTCTTCTTCTTCTTCTTCTTCTTCTACTTCTTCTTCTTCTTCTTCTTCTTCTTCTTCTTCTTCTTCTTCTTCTTCTTCTTCTACTTCTTCTTCTTCTTCTACTTCTTCTTCTTCTTCTTCTTCTTCTTCTTCTTCTTCTTCTTCTTCTTCTTCTTCTTCAGGGTAACGATGAGGAGGCTGTGTTGGACCAGGGGAAGACCAGCTCCACCCTCAACACCAACTTTGAGAAGGAGGATCTGGAGAGTGAGTCCACACACACACACACACACACACACACACACACACACACACACACACACACATCTGTCAGCAGACAGAGCGCAGCTTTAATAACATAGATATGAAATAATAGAGACGTTTTCTCTTGAATTCATCTCTAATATTTATTTTATCTTCATGTGAAAACATCTTTAAACAGCTCCTTTAATCAAATGATTATTGTTACATTTGAACACATCACACAATACTGAAAGGATCCTGAACGCATCACAATGTTAGTCAACAGGACTCCAACATGTCCGACAGCCACAGACAAGCAGAGCGTTCATATTAGTAACAACATTAATATTAATAACAGTAATATCATAATTAATATCATTATCAATAATGATATAATGAAGGTGTCCGTCAGTGACGTCCTCTATAGGGTGATGATGATGAAGATGAGGACTCTTCCTCACATGGGGAACAGCAGGAAGCCGCTGAAGGTGCTGTGGTGGTTGCTGTTGTCCCAGATGTGCGTCTCGTCCCACAGAACCATCTTCAGCTTGTCCCCCGTCTCCAGCATCAGGGCGGCCCCGTTGGACGCCGTGTCGCTGCCCTCTCCGGACGGCTGCTCGTGGGCGATCAGCTGGATCTCGTTGGCGTTCTTGTAGAGCACGGCGCTCATGGGGAAGTTGGTGGGAGCGTTGGCTGTGAAGCGGATGTAGTAGACTCCACGAACCGGGGCGGTGAACTCACCTGGAGGAGGAAGAGGAAGGTGTGAGGAGGAAGAGGAAGGTGTGAGGAGGAAGAGGAAGGTGTGAAGAGGAAGAGGAAGGTGTGAGGAGGAAGAGGAAGGTGTGAGGAGGAAGAGGAAGGTGTGAGGAGGAAGAGGAAGGTGTGAGGAGGAAGAGGAAGGTGTGAGGAGGAAGAGGAAGGTGTGAGGAGGAAGAGGAAGAGGAAGGTGTGAGGAGGAAGAGGAAGGTGTGAGGAGGAAGAGGAAGGTGTGAGGAGGAAGAGTTACGAAACAAAACAGCTGTTATATTTAATGTTATTTAACAAACATTTACAAAGTGTCAACAATCAAATCTGAATTTCCCTCAACATTAATAAATATGTATTTAATCTAAAGAGTAATATTTTAACAAATAATGTTCATAAATAATCTTTCACAGTTGAAACAAACAGAATAAACGTTGTGAGTTTATTCTCTAGTGTTTCTATGTTGTGGAGGCGTCGGTGGGTTTGAGACACTGACCCGTCTCAGAGCTGTAGGCTTGTCCTACGTTGGTCAGCACGTCTTTGTAGATGAGAGTTCTGCTTCCTGACGTTGTCTTCTGGAGACCGTTTCCTCCCAGAGAAACCGCAAACGCCACCTTCGGTACGTCTGAAGAGAAACACAACAGATATATATACATATATATATATATATATGTATATGTGTATATATATATATATATATTTATATATTTATATCGCAAGTATCTCAGGAAGTGACCGACCTCTCGTGGCCTTCAGCTCCCTCTCGGTGCTCTCTAGTCTCTCTTTGACTCCTGTAAACACACACAGCAACAATGAACTGGTCAATAACTAGTAATCAGCTTCTGATAACTGGTCAATAACTAGTAATCAGCTTCTGATAACTGGTCAATAACTAGTAATCAGCTTCTGATAACTGGTCAATAACTAGTAATCAGCTTCTGATAACTGGTCAATAACTAGTAATCAGCTTCTGATAACTGGTCAATAACTAGTAATCAGCTTCTGATAACTGGTCAATAACTAGTAATCAGCTTCTGATAACTGGTCAATAACTAGTAATCAGCTTCTGATAACTGGTGAGGGACAAAGACGTCCTCACTGAGACTGAGACTGACCCAGGTTGTCTGTCTGAAGCTGCTTCACTGAAGCCTGAAGAGTCTTCAGTTTGGCTTCAGCGTCAAACTCTGCCGGAGGTTCATCCACCCTTTAACACAAAGACACAAAACAAGTCTTTAGGAGGTCCATCCTTTAACACAAAGACACAAAACAAGTCTTTAGGAGGTTCATCCTTTAACACAAAGACACAAAACAAGTCTTTAGGAGGTCCATCCTTTAACACAAAGACACAAAACAAGTCTTTAGGAGGTTCATCCTTTAACACAAAGACACAAAACAAGTCTTTAGGAGGTTCATCCTTTAACACAAAGACACAAAACAAGTCTTTAGGAGGTTCATCCTTTAACACAAAGACACAAAACAAGTCTTTAGGAGGTCCATCCTTTAACACAAAGACACAAAACAAGTCTTTAGGAGGTTCATCCTTTAACACAAAGACACAAAACAAGTCTTTAGGAGGTTCATCCTTTAACACAAAGACACAAAACAAGTCTTTAGGAGGTCCATCCTTTAACACAAAGACACAAAACAAGTCTTTAGGAGGTTCACCCTTTAACACAAAGACACAAAACAAGTCTCTCGTTCTCAGCAAACATCTCATCGGTTACACGCTCCTGTAGATTCCTGCTCTACAACATCAGGAGGATTCTCCTCTTCCTCACTGAGGAGACGGTGCAGGTCCTCATCCAGGCTCTGGTCATCTCCCTCCTGGTCTACTGCAGCTCTCTACTTGCCGGAGCTCCGGCGTCGGCCATCAGACCTCTGGAGCTCGTCCAGGAAGCTGCAGCTCGTCTGGTGTTCAATCGCCCCAAGTTCTCCCTCAACCTCCCTTCTCCGTGCTCTACACTGGCTCCCTGTAAGAGCTCTCATCCAGGTTCAGACTCTGGTGCTAGTCTACAGGTTCAGACTCTGGTGCTAGCCTACAGGTTCAGACTCTGGTGCTAGTCTACAGGTTCAGACTCTGGTGCTAGCCTACAGGTTCAGACTCTGGTGCTAGTCTACAGGTTCAGACTCTGGTGCTAGTCTACAGGTTCAGACTCTGGTGCTAGTCTACAGGTTCAGACTCTGGTGCTAGTCTACAGGTTCAGACTCTGGTGCTAGTCTACAGGTTCAGACTCTGGTGCTAGTCTACAGGTTCAGACTCTGGTGCTAGTCTACAGGTTCAGACTCTGGTGCTAGCCTACAGGTTCAGACTCTGGTGCTAGTCTACAGGTTCAGACTCTGGTGCTAGTCTACAGGTTCAGACTCTGGTGCTAGTCTACAGGTTCAGACTCTGGTGCTAGTCTACAGGTTCAGACTCTGGTGCTAGTCTACAGGTTCAGACTCTGGTGCTAGTCTACAGGTTCAGACTCTGGTGCTAGTCTACAGGTTCAGACTCTGGTGCTAGTCTACAGGTTCAGACTCTGGTGCTAGTCTACAGGTTCAGACTCTGGTGCTAGTCTACAGGTTCAGACTCTGGTGCTAGTCTACAGGTTCAGACTCTGGTGCTAGTCTACAGGTTCAGACTCTGGTGCTAGTCTACAGGTTCAGACTCTGGTGCTAGTCTACAGGTTCAGACTCTGGTGCTAGTCTACAGGTTCAGACTCTGGTGCTAGCCTACAGGTTCAGACTCTGGTGCTAGTCTACAGGTTCAGACTCTGGTGCTAGTCTACAGGTTCAGACTCTGGTGCTAGTCTACAGGTTCAGACTCTGGTGCTAGTCTACAGGTTCAGACTCTGGTGCTAGTCTACAGGTTCAGACTCTGGTGCTAGCCTACAGGTTCAGACTCTGGTGCTAGCCTACAGGTTCAGACTCTGGTGCTAGCCTACAGGTTCAGACTCTGGTGCTAGTCTACAGGTTCAGACTCTGGTGCTAGCCTACAGGTTCAGACTCTGGTGCTAGTCTACAGGTTCAGACTCTGGTGCTAGCCTACAGGTTCAGACTCTGGTGCTAGCCTACAGGTTCAGACTCTGGTGCTAGTCTACAGGTTCAGACTCTGGTGCTAGTCTACAGGTTCAGACTCTGGTGCTAGTCTAGGCTGAATACTATGTTGAACACACTGATTGTAAGTCGCTTTGGATAAAAGCGTCTGCTGAATGACTGATGTAATGTAATAATGTTGGTAGTTGTAAATGTAGTGGTGGAAGTATCAGTGTTGGTGATGTTGGTGGTATTAGAAGTGGTGTTGATGATAGTTGTAGTAGTGTAAGTGGTGTTGATGATAGTTGTAGTAGTGTAAGTGGTGTTGATGATAGTTGTAGTAGTGTAAGTGGTGTTGATGATAGTTGTAGTAGTGTAAGTGATGTTGATGATAGTTGTAGTAGTGTAAGTGGTGTTGATGATAGTTGTAGTAGTGTAAGTGGTGTTGATGATAGTTGTAGTAAGTGGTGTTGATGATAGTTGTAGTAAGTGGTGTTGATGATAGTTGTAGTAGTGTAAGTGGTGTTGATGATAGTTGTAGTAGTGTAAGTGGTGTTGATGATAGTTGTAGTAGTGTAAGTGGTGTTGATGATAGTTGTAGTAGTGTAAGTGGTGTTGATGATAGTTGTAGTAGTGTAAGTGGTGTTGATGATAGTTGTAGTAGTGTAAGTGGTGTTGATGATAGTTGTAGTAGGGTAAGTGGTGTTGATGATAGTTGTAGTAGTGTAAGTGGTGTTGATGATAGTTGTAGTAGGGTAAGTGGTGTTGATGATAGTTGTAGTAGGGTAAGTGGTGTTGATGATAGTTGTAGTAGTGTAAGTGGTGTTGATGATAGTTGTAGTAGTGTAAGTGGTGTTGATGATAGTTGTAGTAGTGTAAGTGGTGTTGATGATAGTTGTAGTAGTGTAAGTGGTGTTGATGATAGTTGTAGTAGTGTAAGTGGTGTTGGTAGACGTTCTTCTGCAGAGCTCCAGACTAACAGCTAAAGTTCTATTTCTAGAGTTCTGGTACTCGTGCGTAGAGCAGGACCACCGACTATAATAATCATCGTACGCGCTTTAACTCTCACACAGAACGTGGTCTCCCTGTCTTCTGGAGCCTTGCTGGGGATGAAGCATGTGACGTTTACAGACAGTTGCCAGCCAATCAGAGCCCTGTATTTCCTGCAGTAACAGTTGAGTCTTCCTCACATGGAGAACAGCAGGAAGCCGCTGAAGGTGCTGTGGTGGTTGCTGTTGTCCCAGATCTGCGTGTTCAGCCACAGAACCATCTTCAGCTTGTCCCCCGTCTCCAGCATCAGGGCGGCCCCGTTGGACGCCGTGTCGCTGCCCTCTCCGGACGGCTGCTCGTGGGCGATCAGCTGGATCTCGTTGGCGTTCTTGTAGAGCACGGCGCTCATGGGGAAGTTGGTGGGAGCGTTGGCTGTGAAGCGGATGTAGTAGACTCCACGAACCGGGGCGGTGAACTCACCTGGAGGAGGAAGATGATAATCACTTCTTCTTCTGTGGTGCTTTAACAGCACCAACCAGCTGTTCATAAACATCGTATTCACCCTCACCTGTCTCTGCGTTGTAAGCCCCGCCCACATTGGTCAGGACGTCCTTGTAGACCAGGTCTTTGTTGCCGGTTGTAGTCTTCACGACACCGTTTCCTCCCAGCGAGGCGGCGAAGGCGACTTTAGGAGTTTCTGAACAAAGGCATTTCACAGAGCGTCACACTTCAGACTTTTCATTATTTCATCACAGTGACCTCTGACCTCTGAGGTCGTGGATCTCTCACCTCTGACCCTCTTCAGCTCCCTCTCAGCCGCCTCCAGACGATCGCTCATCGCTGTGAACAGAAGACCAAACCTTCAGATGAGGATCACACTGAACTGTTGTTTATCATCCACGGCTCCATTTGGTAACTGTGGCAACATGTTGAATGCTCTAAATGCTAAGGAAAGGAGCTTCAATGCTTCCTTTCCTAGCTCCTTTAGCATAGGAAACACTGGACCTTCCTTGACCAAAGGAAACAAGATAATCCCGACCCTCAATTCCAGCAGCAGCAACATTTAAAGTGACGCTTCATGAAAACAAACAATGTTTATCTCACACAGGTTTAACTATTATATATATATATATATTATATATATATATATTATATACATATATATACTTATACAGTCATAAAGTAATCAGATCCATGCTGATGAATATGAGTTTACTGTGACATCCTTTAGTTTCATTGTCTTTGTATTTATTTACCTTGAACATGTAACAAATAAAATGAACAGTAAATATATTATATATATTATATATATATATATATATGTATATTAATTCTCATAAACGTGCTCAAAGGAAGTAAAAAAGCTCTGTGGTCGCTTCATAGTGATGTAGTTTAGTCTCCTAACTCCTCATGAAGTCTCCTTCACATCTCTCCTTGACCCCATGACGTCTTCCATAGAGGTCAAGGAGAAGTGGTTAGGAAAGGACGTTAGGAAGTAACTTTTAGACTTTTCAACCACAGCCGATGGTACCAACATAAATGTGACTGTAATAAATACTTATATACATACTGTGTATAAGTATATATAGATGTACTATCTATATAGTACATATAGTACATATATAGATGTACTATCTATATATACTTATATACAGTATGTGTATGATATGTCATATATTAAAGTCAGATGCAGCCTCACCCCGTCTCTCGGCCTTCAGCTCCTCCAGAGCATCCTGAACCTCCTTCAGCTCGGCCCGGCTGTCGGCGGGTCGAGCCGAGCTGATCTGAGCCGAGCCGACCCGGGTCAGACAGACCAGGACCAGCAGCGCGAGGACGTGGACCGAGCGAGACATGATGAGGGACGTTAACGAGGCGGCCTGAGGCTGCTGCTCTTTATAGAGAAGCCGCCCGTGTCCACGGCCTCGGTGTCCACGGCCTCGGTGTCGACATTGTTTACTGACCCCTCGGTGACCTCTAGGGGTCCACAGAAACCAGTCTGGAACCAGAACCAGCTGGTCCACTCTGTCACTGATCGTGGAGTATTGATCATCCTGCTCTCTGATTGGTTGTCCCAGAGGTCAGGTCTTAAACCAGCAGAGGCTGCAGATAAATATGATGAACAAACACAAGTCACAGAGTCCAGTTCAGATGATTCTGTGTTTAGCTTCATTTAACCCTTTAAGTCCTGCTCATTCAATCATCCGTTCTGAGATTGAGTTCCCTCCAGAATCCATCTCCGTTTGTTTATTGTTTGATTGTTGATCGGTAAACTCTGTTCATTAGCTTAGCATTCATTAGCTCTGGTCTCAGTGGAAGTGACATTTAATCTGCTGATGACAACGTTCCTCTCGTTAAACGACATGTTTTCAAAGTAAAGTACCAAAGAGTTGAAATGTACAGATCCTGGTCCTCAAACGAGTCTTCTGTTGGAATGAAAGACTTTCTACCTTTTTCTTGTAAAGAATGAAGTGGACTCCATCTAGAATCCTGGTCTGGTATCTGTGTTTTTGTCTCTAAAGACATCACATGTCCTGTAACAGCCTCCTTCTGTCCTCAGTGACTACGGTCTGTCCTACCTGTCCCTGCGGACCAGTATCGGACTCTGGACCGCCTTCCTCTGCCTGCTGCTGGTCGCCACCGACGCCAGCTCTCTGGTCTGCTACATCACCCGCTTCACCGAGGAGGCCTTCGCCTCGCTCATCTGCATCATCTTCATCTACGAGTCTCTGGAGAAGCTGGTCCGCCTCGGGGAGCGGTACCCCATAGACACGAATAACCAGCTGGACAACCTCACCTTCTACACGTGAGAACATCTGAAGGTCTGACAGTCTGAAGGTCTGAAGACTTTATGGTCTGACGGTCTAAAGGTCTTAAGTTCTAAAGGTCTAAAGGTCTGAAGACTTTATGAAGGTCGGATGGCCTGAAGACCTTAAGGTCTAAAGGTCTGACGGTCTGAATGTCTGAATGTCTGAAGACTTTAAGGTCTGACTTTGATGATCCAGATCTCATGGTAGTTGTCTGTTCCTGGTTCAGGTGCCGGTGTTCTCCACCTGCCAACGTCTCGGATCAAGTCCAGCAGATGTGGAGCAACAAGAACGTGACCTCAGGAAACATCCGGTGGGATGAGCTGTCTGTGAAGGTCTGACCTGAGTCTTCATCAAACAGTCCTCTTTTATTATCGTGGTTCAGGAACACAGAAGGTCTTTACTGAACCAACCGTGATGACAGAAGTTATTTTATTACGACTCCTCAGAAACAGAAAGATGGAGTGCTGAGACCTTTATTCATCCTCTGAACCTGATCCAACTCATTGAGTCAAACCTCGCTGTGTCTCCAGGTCTGTCAAGACCTTCACGGGGAGTTCGTGGGTTCGGCCTGCGGCCACAAAGGTCCCTTCGTTCCAGACGTCCTCTTCTGGTCTGTCATCCTCTTCTTCACCACCTTCTTCCTCTCCTCCTTCCTCAAGCAGTTCACGACAATGAGATACTTCCCGACCAAGGTACCTGAGAGGTTCTGACTCTGAACCAGGGGGGTCCAAACCCTCTTCACTGAGGGCCACATACAGAAAAATATAATGATCGTCAACTCCCCGCAAAACAATGACCAGCGGTGTCTGTAGCATCGGTGCTCTCATCACATGCAATGGAGTAAAAATCAAAAGCACCAGCTTTATCTGACACTCGATGTTTTAGGTTAGCTGACGAGTCTTTAGTGAGGCTCCATCTGAGAAAGGTTTCCCGTGGCGGGCGATGAGCTGAGCTACCTCGTAGCTGCTATTGTGGCTTTCTTCTTGTGTTTTGTTAGCAAATACTGTCGTTGAGCGAGCTGGCTAGCTGCCGTTTGCTTAACTTTCTGTTCTCGCTCGGCACCAGTGTAGGACGCGTCATCATCCGAAGCTAAACGTTTCTTTGATCGCTCTTATTTCGTGGAGAAGCTGCCTTGTTCGACACTGTAACTCCACCTAGTGGTGAAACTAAGAAGTCCGTCTGGAGAAGCTTAAACCTGTTCGCTCTCGAGTCTTTATTCTGCTCGCTCGCGAGTAGTTTTTCTTTTTGACAGTAAGTGGGCGGAGCCTGTCTCCCTTGTATCTCTACATCTGATTGGTCACAATGCTCGTCTTTGGATAAACCGGATATCACTCTGACACAGACGTCAGGTCTGTTAGAGGTGGTTATCAATCCACTAAACACTACTCCACTACATTTGCTTTGAATTCACTCCATCATTCTATTACAGACGATGTGTGTTTGATAGTCAAACTGTGACAAACAGCTCAAAGACACTTTGATCTTAATTGATGAAAACATGATGCGATCATATTTAATCATACTGTGTTTACAGAAGAGATATAATGTAGTTTTATATAATATGAGCAACAATGTGGACCTGCTCAAAGATCTGGAGCCCAGAGGAGGGACCACTGTTTGTATATTAACTGTTAAATCACTGACAAGTAGTTAGTGGATGAAACAGTATTCAGATCCTCACTGCAGTAAACATAATACCATACTGATGAAACAATAATCCACTACGAGTCAAATACCTGCATTCAAAACCTTAGTCAAGTATGTTATTATCAGCAAAATGTACTTTAAGTGCAGAAAGTCAAAGTACCCGTGCAGTGAAATCTACATTATTTGCTCCTGACCTGTAGCGCAATCTGAACATCTCCCCCTGACGTCTGCGTCAGTAATATCCGGTTTATCCAAAGAATAATAAAGACTCGAGAGCGAGCAGAATAAAGACTCGAGAGCGAGCAGAAAAAAGACTCGAGAGCGAACAGAAAAAAGACTCGAGAGCGAACAGAAAAAAGACTCGAGAGCGAACAGAATAAAGACTCGAGAGCGAACAGAAAAAAGACTCGAGAGCGAACAGAATAAAGACTCGAGAGCGAACAGAATAAAGACTCGAGAGCGAGCAGAATAAAGACTCGAGAGCGAACAGAATAAAGACTCGAGAGTGAACAGAATAAAGACTCGAGAGCGAACAGCATAAAGACTCGAGAGCGAACAGAATAAAGACTCGAGAGCGAACAGAATAAAGACTCGAGAGCGAGCAGAAAAAAGACTCGAGAGCGAACAGAATAAAGACTCGAGAGCGAACAGAATAAAGACTCGAGAGCGAGCAGAATAAAGACTCGAGAGCGAACAGAAAAAAGACTCGAGAGCGAACAGAAAAAAGACTCGAGAGCGAACAGAATAAAGACTCGAGAGCGAACAGAATAAAGACTCGAGAGCGAGCAGAATAAAGACTCGAGAGCGAACAGAATAAAGACTCGAGAGTGAACAGAATAAAGACTCGAGAGCGAACAGCATAAAGACTCGAGAGCGAACAGAATAAAGACTCGAGAGCGAACAGAATAAAGACTCGAGAGCGAGCAGAAAAAAGACTCGAGAGCAAACAGAATAAAGACTCGAGAGCGAACAGAATAAAGACTCGAGAGCGAGCAGAATAAAGACTCGAGAGCGAGCAGAAAAAAGACTCGAGAGCGAACAGAATAAAGACTCGAGAGCGAGCAGCATAAAGACTCGAGAGCGAGCAGAATAAAGACTCGAGAGCGAGCAGAAAAAAGACTCGAGAGCGAACAGAATAAAGACTCGAGAGCGAACAGAATAAAGACTCGAGAGCGAGCAGAAAAAAGACTCGAGAGCGAACAGAATAAAGACTCGAGAGCGAACAGAATAAAGACTCGAGAGCGAGCAGCATAAAGACTCGAGAGCGACTTTTGCTCGCGGAGTGATATTAAAGCGCTCGTCAAAGTAAAATGCGTGCGTGGATCTCATGTGCGCTCTGGGACAGTGACGGTGATTTGCCTTCATACACATTCTATTATATTTGTAGAATTTGCTGCGGGCCAATTAGAAATGCACCACGGGCCGCCATGGGCCGTAGTTTGGACACCCGGCTCTAAACCTGTATGTACTGAAGTCATGATCAACGGTTCTAAAGGGTTAAATGAGAGAGTTCTGTGTCTGCCGTCTTCCTGACCATCATGGTCATGGTGTTGGTGGATTACCTGGTCGGGGTTCCTTCACCCAAACTGGACGTCCGGACCGCTTCCAGGTGACCGCTGACCCCCTACAGCGTTATCAACCTGACGTTAATCATTGAACGACGTTTGTTGACGAGGTGCCTCAGTGAGTCTATCGGGTTCTTCTGTTACTGTTCAACATGAAGAACAGAATGTTTATCAGCTTTAACAGTTACTGATAGTGACAGTACATTCAGTGATAGATACTTTATTCATCCCCAAAGGAACGTGTTTGTTACAGCAGCAAACAACTAAAGCAATAAAGTAACAGAGTAGAAAATAAAAGTACATACAATATATGCAATACAAATAGTATGGTATTATTAACTAAGCTAAAATAAACAGGAGTGCAAAGATTGACCACAGCAAACAGTCACCAGTGTAGCGGTGTTATGTGTTATATGTGGATGATTTATTCTAACGTCTGACTGCAGCATGTGCTCCTGGATCTGGACCCGTCTGTGCCTGCAGCAGGTGGTGCAGAGGCTGGTCCGGGTTACATATATATATATATATATAACATATATATATATGTTATATATATATATATATATGTGTCCTCCTCTCCACCACCTGTTCCAGACTGTTGCAGCCAATGATGGAGCCTTCGTCACCAGTTTAAGTCTGTATTACACGATAGTAATAATAATATATATAATAGAGGAGCACTTGAAGCCGATAGGTAAATATTAGTTTGTGTCTCAGATCCACGTTCCAACCTTCCACCTTCTGTACAAATGATGTTTCATGTTTCAATCAAGAACCAGAGTCACCGCGTGGATTCAGAGATGGAAATGTTATTCCTGTTGTTAAAGCACATCAGTGAGGAGTGATGTCACCAGAAAACAACTTTATATTCTCTGACTTTAAAGTCCTACATTTACGAGAGACGGATCGCTGAGCAGCGTTTCGCTTTAGTTCGTCCGTGTGAAACGTTTGAGACGATAAACTGATGCTAGTGAGCTACAATATGAGAAATGTTTTTAATAGACTAAACTACTACAGATGGCTACTTAGCTAGCTTGCTAATTCCAACGTGCTTTCATGCAACACTGTTCGCAGAAAATACTCCGTACAAAGTTGTTATTTATCTGTAAATATCGATGTGTATGGATGAATCATTAAGTTATTGAATTTTCTAATTTAGTGGCTAGCTTGGTCATCTCCAGCTACGAAGCTAAGCTAGCTAACTAGCTAATTATTCAGCTCTGGAGATGGACAAGCTAGCTCGCTAATTATTGTCAAGTCTGTAAATATGATGGTTCTTAATGTTATATTAATATGATGGTTCTTAATGTTATATTAATATGATGGTTCTTAATGTTATATTAATATGATGGTTCTTAATGTTATATTAATATGATGGTTCTTAATGTTATATTAATATGATGGTTCTTAATGTTATATTAATATGATGGTTCTTAATGCTCTGAGAGTCTAGTGCCCCCTAGAGGCTGCAGCAGCAGAGGCCGGAGGAGGCGTCGATCGATGAAGATGTGAGCTTCAGCGTGTCGTTGTAAAGTCTGTCTCGGTCCCTTCAGCCCACGTCTAACACTCGCGGGTGGCTAATCTCCCCACTGGGACCGAACCCCTGGTGGACGCTGCTGGCGGCCGCCGTCCCCGCTCTGCTGTGCACCATCCTGGTCTTCATGGACCAGCAGATCACCGCCGTCATCGTCAACCGGAAGGAGAACAAGCTGAAGGTGACGACCGGTCCGTCCGGAGAGGTGTTTGTCTACGACGGAGCGGCTCGGTGGTGACAAACTCTTTCTGTGGTCTTCAGAAGGGCTGTGGCTACCACCTGGACCTGCTGGTGGTGGCGGTGATGCTGGGCGTCTGCTCCGTCATGGGCCTGCCGTGGTTCGTGGCGGCGACCGTGCTCTCCATCTCCCACGTCAACAGCCTGAAGCTGGAGTCGGAGTGCTCGGCGCCGGGCGAGCAGCCCAAGTTCCTGGGCATCGTGGAGCAGAGGGTCACCAGCTTCATGATCTTCGTCCTAATGGGCTGCTCCGTCTTCATGACCTCCGCCCTCAAGGGGAGCACGGTCACACCTGTGGTCCTCACGGAGACGGTTCACGTCTTCACTGACTTCCTTCTGTCCTCTGTTCATCCCGATGCCCGTCCTCTACGGAGTCTTCCTCTACACGGGCGTGTCCTCGCTCAAAGGCATCCAGGTCTGTCTTCCGTGTCCTTTCCGTCTGTCCTGCTACTTGAAGTCGGTGTCTCTGACGCCTCGTCCGTCTGTTCGTCCCCCTGCAGCTGTTTGACCGGATCAAACTGTTCGGCTTGCCGGCCAAACACCAGCCGGACCTGATCTACCTGCGCTACGTGCCCCTGTGGAAGGTCCACGTCTTCACCGCGGTGCAGATGTCCTGCCTCGTCGTCCTGTGGTCCATCAAGACCTCGGCCGCCGCCGTCGTCTTCCCCATGATGGTGAGACGACTTCATCAGAGAGACACCAGGTTTGGTTCTAGTGGCTCTTTAAACCGGGCTCTTTCCTGCAGGTTCTGGCTCTGGTGTTCATCCGGAAGCTTCGTGACTTCTGCTTCACCAAGAGAGAGCTGAGCTGGCTGGACGACCTGATACCGGAGAGCAAGAAGAAGAGGGACGACGACAAGAAGAAGAAGAAGGAGGAGGTGAGCCTTCACAGAACTGACATCTTCACTCCTTCCAGACTCCTCCTCTCTGACGGAGTTTCTCTCTGTGGACGCTGGAGGAGGACGAGCCGCCGTACGACGGAGGAACCGACCTCAACATCAGGAACCTGAAGGGACGGTGAGTCGGTGTCATGGAGGTGTGTGTGTGTGTGTGTGTGTGTGTGTGTGTGTGTGTGTGTGTGTGTGTGTGTGTGTGTGTGTGTGTGTGTGTGTGTGTGTGTGTGTGTGTGTGTGTGTGTTTGTGCAGCGTCGACCCTTCAGAGGTCAACATCTCAGATGAAATGGCCAAAAGCAGCATCTGGAAATCAGTTTCTAAGAACTGTGACGGCAGCAAAGCTCTGAAGCTCAGCAGCAGGTAGAGACTCTTCAGCGTCTCACAGGACGGTGTAGGACGCGTGTTTGTTTGTTGTCGTCATTGTTGATGTTGTTATTGGAGTTGTTGATGCTGTTCAGTTGTTACTGTCGTCAGTGTTGTTGTTATTGATGTCGTTGTTTATGTTGTCATTGATGTTGTCGTTATTGGAGTTGTTGATGATGTTGCTGTTGTTCTTTTTGACGGTGTTGTCGTTGTCGGTGTTGTTGCCATTGATGATATTGTTGACGTTGTTGTTGTTGTTGTTGTCTCAGCCAGGCGAAGCTGCCGAGCGTCCAGATCAACGTGGAGAACGAGGACGACCGGAGACTCGTAGAAGCCGAGACGTCTCTGTGACCGTCTCCTGTCGGCCAATCAGGCGTCGCCTCGCTGAACTTCTCAGACGGAGTTGAACGTTTTATTTTGTCGTCGTTTTACGGTGAAACTCTGAGACTCAAATATGGCCGCCTCTTTTGGATATCGGCATCCTCAGGTTTCATTGGTTGTTTTTTTTACTGCTGCGCTGTGATTGGCTGCTGAAGCATCCAACCGAAACAGAGACTCAGTTAAACACCTGATTCTATTGATCTAAAGTGTGTGTGTGTGTGTGTGTGTGTGTGTGTGTGTGTGTGTGTGTGTGTGTGTGTGTGTGTGTGTGTGTGTGTGTGTGTGTGTGTGTGTGTGTGTGTGTGTGTGTGTGTGTGTGTGTGTGTGTGTGTGTGTGTGTGTGTGTGTGTTCCGTCCACTGAATGGTGTCTTCTCACAGTTTCAATAAAAATCCGTTTGGATCCGAAACTTTAATGATTAAATCTGATCTCAGAGAGACTTCAGTCTGTGTAGTTTATTAATTATTATATTATATGTATTATATTTTATATTATGTTATATTACATCATATTACATTTATTAGATTATATTTATTATCTAATAAATGTTATATTAATATAAATGTATAAATGAATTCACAAACAGGAAGTAAGAAGTGAGGCATAATTCTCTTTATTTACGTCCTCAGCTGTTATCAGTGAGTCATGTGACCTCTGAGATCAACAGATCAGTGACATAAAACACAAGTACTGTGTATAAATACTACCAATAATACTTCATAGTACATGTACGATACAGACATGAAGTCAGAGATCAGTTTCAGAGAAGGAGAAGCTGATCCTGGATCTCGCAGACCTGATCCTGGATCACGTTACAGCTCCGTGAACATGACGAGCAGCATCGACAGCAGCAGAGCGACAGACAGCTGAGACCTCTGAGATCCACCTGAAACCACATGAAGTACTCTGATGAGCTCACAGTACTACGAGTACTACTACTGTGAGTACTGAGAGAGGCGTGTACCTGGAGGTCACTACAGACGTTTCATACAAGTATAATGTAGCATATGTGTCCTCAAGTACTTCAAACCTGTACTGAAGTACAAGACAGGAGTAAATGTACATGCTTTTGAAGACGTGTGTGGCCCTTTAAGGCCTCTAAAAACAGCTGATTGTTTCATATCTGATGGTCTTGACTCGTCCTCAGACTCACCTCCGTGCAGCATCTCCTCGGTGACGCTCAGGGATCCGTTGTGCGGCGCCGGTTTGATCTGCAGCACTTTGCACATCAGAGGATACACGTGGACGCTGTCGAACGGCTCCGACAGGAAGTTCCTCCTGAAGTCGGGACCGAAGGCCCTGAAGATGGTCTTCATGTCCATCTCCCCGCTGTGGTAGCCGTGGTCGCCTTTGTTCACGTAGACGATGAATCTCTGATGGAAACAAAGAGTCATCACGACCTGATCTACGAGTGATTATGACGACATAGAATACCCAGAAACATCCGCCATAGACCATTGGAGCATCAGCTGATGACGTGAGAACGGTCGCTGGTTCCAACTCACAGAGTTAAGGTTGAATCCCAGATCCGCGACGACCACGATGGGAGGCAGCCGCTCGCTCTTGGCGAGCCGGAAGCTCTCGGGGAGCTCGTCCTTCTTGTAGACCGTCAGGTTTGGCGCGTTGGACAGAGCGTCGAACACTTCCTGTTCTTTACCGGGCCGCGGCGTCAGGATGCCGAACCCGCCGTAGTCAAGGATCTCGAAGCTGGCGAGCTTCAGTAGGTTCAGGTACTTGTTGAGGACGATCTCGTCCACCTGCGGCCGCTTCTTGACGGTGGTCATGCCGTGGTCGGAGGTGATGATGACGTTCAGGCTGTCGTTCAGGCGATGGTGGCCGATGGCTTCCCTCAGGTAGCCGATGGTGCGGTCAATCTGGCGGACGATCGTCTTCCGGTCCGGGTGGTCCGGCCCCTTGTTGTGGCCCACGTTGTCCGGCTCGCCGTAGTACAGCGTCACCAGGTGGAAGTCTTCTTCAGAGAACCAGCTCATCACCTTGTCGATGTTTTCACGCCACTCCGTCTCGTTGTCGTCCGGGTGGCCGGATTCCTCCACGATCACCCGGTTCACCGCCTGACCGCTGTAGTTAGCCCCGCCCCCAGGATAGTAGAAGGAGGCGGTCTTTAGACCCTGAAACCACGACAGATAACAAACTGTGACATAAAACGCATAAAACCACAAAACAGAGTACCTGGACAGGTAGAGAACGGAGTACCTGAACAGGTAGAGAACGGAGTACCTAGAGAACAGAGTACCTGAGCAGGTAGAGAACGGAGTACCTGAACAGGTAGAGAACGGAGTACCTGAACAGGTAGTGAACAGAGTACCTGAACAGGTAGTGAACAGAGTACCTGAACAGGTAGAGAACAGAGTACCTGAACAGGTAGAGAACGGAGTACCTGAACAGGTAGTGAACGGAGTACCTGAACAGGTAGTGAACGGAGTACCTGAACAGGTAGAGAACGGAGTACCTGAACAGGTAGTGAACGGAGTACCTGAACAGGTAGTGAACGGAGTACCTGAACAGGTAGTGAACGGAGTACCTGAACAGGTAGTGAACGGAGTACCTGAACAGGTAGAGAACGGAGTACCTGAACAGGTAGAGAACGGAGTACCTGAACAGGTAGAGAACGGAGTACCTGAACAGGTAGAGAACAGAGTACCTGAACAGGTAGTGAACAGAGTACCTGAGCAGGTAGTGAACGGAGTACCTGAACAGGTAGTGAACGGAGTACCTGAACAGGTAGTGAACAGAGTACCTGAACAGGTAGAGAACGGAGTACCTGAACAGGTAGAGAACAGAGTACCTGAACAGGTAGTGAACGGAGTACCTGAACAGGTAGAGAACGGAGTACCTGAACAGGTAGTGAACAGAGTACCTGAACAGGTAGTGAACGGAGTACCTGAACAGGTAGTGAACAGAGTACCTGAACAGGTAGAGAACGGAGTACCTGAGCAGGTAGTGAACAGAGTACCTGAACAGGTAGTGAACGGAGTACCTGAACAGGTAGTGAACAGAGTACCTGAACAGGTAGAGAACGGAGTACCTGAACAGGTAGTGAACAGAGTACCTGAACAGGTAGTGAACAGAGTACCTGAACAGGTAGAGAACGGAGTACCTGAACAGGTAGAGAACAGAGTACCTGAACAGGTAGTGAACAGAGTACCTGAACAGGTAGTATTTTCAGTGGCGGATTAATCCACATTTGTTACATGTGGTATATTCAGTTCTTTCTGTGATCAATCATGTTGATTGGTGACTCACCTGGTTCTGAGCTGTGATCCATAACGGCTGAACTCCGTTGTCCCACCACTCCGATCTGGTCAGAGTCTGTTTGTGAGGAACTTTTTGGTTCGTCTTGGCGTTGAACATCATGTTGTGGACCACTTCGTGGTCCTCCACCCATCTGCCTGTCAAACACCGAGAGTTACTCACGATAACAGGAAGTGATGTAATGTACATGGTGAAACACATTCAGCAGAAGCAACACGCTAACGCTAGGCTATAAAGGAAGTCCACCACGGTCACATAACTTGAAGCTCAGAGTGAATCACTGGGACCGTCGCCATCTTGGTTTTAGGAACCAGAAGTGACCATATTTGGATGTGATGGGCGGCGCTAAGGGAAGAGTGAGGATCAGTGGGGGCGTGTCCTGTTAGCATAACAAACACTGAGTTAGCGTCCTTACTTCACTGGGATATTATTTGGGATGCTAATTTTGTACCAAGTTTGTACCAAATTACTCTTTAGAGTGTATTTTAGTACAACGAGCTAAGCTAACAAACGGGCTAAGCTAACAAGCCTGCTATGTGTATGGTAACATTAGCAGTTGTATCAGTGTCATCAGTAGCAGTAGCAGCAGTAGTATCAGTATCATCAGCAGTAGCAGTAGTAGTAACTTTAGCAGTAGTAGTAGTAACTTTAGCAGTACTAGTAGCAGTAGCAGCAGTAGTAGTACTAGCAGTAGTACTAGTAACTCGTCTTAGTCCTGTCCTCTTTACCGGTGATGGTGGTGAAGTGTGACGGTGATGTCATGGTGAGCATCGGGGGGGTCATGTACTTGGCCTTGACTCCGTCCTGCAGCAGCTGGTCCAGGTGCGGCGTCTCCACGTCCTGGTCGTAGTCCCACCTGAAGCCGTCGAAGGAGATGAGCAGCAGCTTGTTCCTCTGCGCTGCCTTGCTCAGCGGCTTTGAGGCAGCGCAGACGAGTGCAGCGACGAGCACAAAAAGCTCCGTCTTCATCGTTGTCTTCGTCCTCACCTGTCTTCGTCCTCACCTGTCTGAGTCTTTAACCTGTAACTGATTACAGATCAGTTAGAGACCTTTGACTGGTTCTTAACATGTGGACCCGACTGATAGGAGGTCTGACTCAGTCCTCTATGATATCGTTATTATTATATTATTATTATATCTATAAACCGCTGACACATTAAACGACATCATCACACTTTAAACAACACTCTTCTATTTGATTTTATAATCATTTCTAATATTGTATCTCTGTTCACATGATCGTTGGTAAATAGTGGGTTTTATAAAACACATTAAAATGATAATAAACAACATGATATAATATAATCATGATTATTACGTCTGGATGTAAACTAAACTAAAAGCTCATCAATCAACTAAAACCACGTGGAGCTCATCTCAACGTTCATCATGAAAGTAAAAGATTTATTCATTTATTATGTGTCGACTTTCTGTTTTGATCACATTATGAAATGATGACGATAAAAAACTAAAGTCATTAATATTCAGAAGAACGTCATATATATATATATGTACTTATATATTAGATATATTATAATATATATATATATATATATATATTATATATTATATTTGTATACATACAGAGAGAGTTCTGTGCAGTAATACTGGTAATAAAGAGTTGTAGGTATGATATGAATACATTGTATACCTTATGGATCAGATATGTACAGTATAGAAGGTGGTATTAATATGAATACTCTGTGTACTTATATATAGTATGTACTTATATATAGATTGTATATAAGATGTATTTACTCAGATAATTTAGGGTTGTTTAAATATTTCCAAATACAATCGTGATATTTTCAAGTAAAACCACAAAAAGGTGTTTTAATGTTTTAATATCTGCTTTCAAATCTGCAAATATGTCATCGAATTAAATGCACAGCTCTTATTTTGGTGGGGGCGGAATCCGGAAGCAGCTTTTTGTTGCCGGGACTACTTCCGGTGCGCTGGAGTTCACGTAGCTCACGATGTTACGTCCTTCACGTATTTATCCTTAAAATGAGATAATCAGCTTCACATTGTCACATTCTGAATTAAATATAATCTGATTATATTAACCTCTGATCAGGTCAGTCATATTATAATAATAACCTCTGTGTTGTCTTCTGTTAGCTAGCTAACGTTAGCATAGCTATTAGCCGTGTTGTATGGAAGTACTCGTTAGCATTAGCATATAGCCGTGTGCGAGCTTAACTGCTTTTTGAATTAACTGGTATACGTTGGAGCGC